>NW_019945395.1:64895-78611 GCF_002910315.2 Salvelinus sp. IW2-2015
GAGAGAGATAAAAATACTGTTAGATTTGATAGGAAGCTGAGATGTTCAAATATACTATATGGAGTGACGTAATATACTATTAATCGATAGGGAAAGCTGAGAGAAATCTTGGGAGGGGGGGTTTGGGAAGGGGAAGTGAGATGTCAAAGATATACTGTTTGATTTGATAGGGAGGCTGAGAGGGTAAATATACTATTATAGGAGCTATAGCGTCAAAAATATGTTTAGATTTGATAATGGGAAGCTGAGATGTCAAATATACTGTTTTATTATTGATAGGGAGGCTGAGAGGTCAAAATTACTTTATTAGATTTGATAGTTTGGAAGCTGAGATGTCAATATACTGTTTAGATTTGATAGGGAAGCTGAGAGGTCAAAAAATACTTGTTATTAGCTTGTTATGGGAAGCTGATAGGCAAATTAATGTTTAGGCACTTTCTCTGCCTCTCTTTTCCCTCTCTCTCTTCTTCCATATCTCTTTCTCTTCCACTCTCCCTGCAGAAAAACACGAAGGAGGAAGGGAGTTTTAAAATGATAAGACATCATAAGTGCCATCATGCACGCTTTATCATTTGTACTCCATATCCTTTTGTACCGCTCCAACCCCTCCCTCCATCCTTCCTCTCCTCCATCTCCCTCTCCCTCCATCCATCCCGTTCTCATCATCCTCCCTCCTAACCCTCCATCCTACAGACAAAGTATGTGTCCAAATGTCACTCTAATGAGGAACACTAGGGTTGGATGTTGGTGCCCTCTAATGTTGAACACTAACGTTGGATGTTGGTGCCTTAAGTTGAACACTAGGTTTGGATGTTAGTGCCCTCTAATGTTGAACACTAAAGTTGGATGTTAGTGCCTCTAATGATGAACACTAGCGTTGGATGTTAGTGCCCTCTAATGAAAAGAAACCACTAGGTTTGCCATTTTGAAAGTGGTTAATGCATAGAGAGTAGAGCAGCAGCGTGGGGGGGGGGGGCAATGCAAATAGTCTGGGCTAGCCATTTGATTAGCTGTTTCAGGGTCTTATGGCTTGGGGGTAAGAAGAAGCTGTTTAGAAGCCTCTTGGACCTAGACTGGCGCTCCTAAACAGTATTTTTGACCTATCAGCTTCCCTATCAAATCTAAACAGTATATTTGACCTCTCAGCCTCCCTATCAAATCTAAACAGTATATTTGACCTCTCAGCCTCCCTATCAAATATCAACAGTATATTTGACCTCTCARCCTCCCTATCAAATATCAACAGTATAGTTGACCTCAACTTCACTATCAAATCAAAAAAAGTCACTGTAATAGTGAAGGTGTAAACTTGCAGTAAAAAAACAAAACAGTATATTTGACCTCTCAGCTCCCCCATCAAATCAAAATATTTCAAGCAGAAAACCTGAGAAAAATTAACAGCAATGACAAATGGTTTGATGAAGAATGCAAAAAACCTAAGAAAGAAATGGAGAAACCTGTCCAACCAAAAACATAGAGACCCAGAAAACCTGAGCCTACGCCTTCACTATGGTGAATCACTAAAACAATACAGAAATACAGTACGGAAAAAGAAGGAACAGCACGTCAGAAATAAGCTCCATGCAAATGAAGAATCCATCGATTTTAACCAAATTGGAAAATACTAAACAAACAACAACATGAAGAGATATCTATCCAAAATGGAGATGTATGGATAAACCACTTCTCCAATCTTTTTGGCCATATATCAAAGAACAAACAGCAAAAACATAGACATGATCAAATACAAATCTTAGAATCAACTATTAAAGACAACCAGAACCCACTGGATTCTCCAATTACATTGAATGAACTACAGGACAAAATACTAAACCTTCAACCCAAAAAGGCCTGTGGTGTTGATGGTATCCTCAATTAAATGATCAAATATGTGACCGACAGGCTCAAATTGGTCTTTTGTAGCAACATTTGAAATTGTGTTTTTTTACATTGGATAAAGGTAGAGACTCAGAGCTATAAAATATGGTACAGTGGCTTGCGAAAGTATTCACCCCCTTGGCATTTTTCCTATTTTGTTGCCTTACAACCTGGCATTTTTTTTTTGAAGGGGGTATCATGGGTGTTTGTATGATGTACACTGCATTCCTGCCACTTTAAAATGGCTAAATATTTTTTTGGGTGGAACAAACAAGAAATAAGACAAAAAAACAGAACACTTGAGGGTGCATAACTATTCATCCCCCCAAATTCAATACTTTGTAGAGCCACCTTTTATAGCAATTACAGCTGCAAGTCTCATGGGGTATGTCTCTATAAGCTTGGCACATCTAGCCACTGGGATTCTTGCCCATTCTTCAAGGCAAAACTGCTCCAGCTCCTTCAAGTTGGATGGGTTCCGCTGGTGTACAACAATCTTTAAGTCATACCACAKATTCTCAATTGGATTGAGGTCTGGGCTTTGACTAGGCCATTCCAAGACATTTACATGTTTCCCCTGAAACCACTTGTGTTGMTTTAGCAGTATGCTTAGGGTCATTGTCCTGCTGGAAGGTGAACCTCCTTCCCAGTCTCAAATCTCTGGAAGACTGAAACAGGTTTCCCTCAAGAATTTCCCTGTATTTAGCGSCATCCATTATTCCTTCAATTCTGACTMGTTTCCCAGTCCCTGCCGGCGAAAAACATCCCCACAGCATGATGCTGCCACCAGCATGCTTCACTGTGGGGATGCTGTTYTYGGGGTGATGAGAGGTGTTGGGTTTGCGCCAGACATAGCATTTTCCTTGATGGCCAAAAAGCCATCTCATCTGACCAGAGTACCTTAATCCATATGTTTGAAGAGTCTCCCACATRCCTTTTGGCGAACACCAAATGTGTTTGCTAATTTTGATCTTTATCTTCTGGCCACTSTTCCGTAAAGCCCAGYTCTGTGTACGGCTTAAAGTGGTCCTATGGACAGATACTCYWATCTCYGCTGKGGTTATCTTTGGTCTCTTTGTTGCCTCTCTGATTAATGCCCTTCTTGCCTGGTCTGTGAGTTTTGGTGGGCGTCCCTSTCTTGACAGGTTTGTTGTGGTGCCAYGCACCACTTTTMAWTTTTTTTGAAATTTTTGAAACAAKWMATTTTTTTTCATTTCACTTCACCAATTTGGACTATTTTGTCCATTACATGAWATSYAAATAAAAATCAATTTAAATTACAGGTTGTAATGCAACAAAATAACAAGAAAGCCAAGGGGGATGAATACTTTTGCAAGGCACTGTATATCATACACTGCATTTGAGGAACAATGGGAAAGTCATTTCTGCTTTGAAAGATGATAAACTTGTAAACTCTAGAGAAAATGGCCTTTGCATGTTTTGGTACCTACTGGAGAGCTCTCTTTTGTTTACACCCATTCAGCATCGTTCACACCMTCTTAAGCCTCAGCCTCACCCATCTCTTTAAGGATTCACATGTGTGGTCATGTGCTTAACAGTGGACGTTAGTGGTAGTAAATGATTAAAGCTAAAAGTGGTATAAGTAGTAGCCTAAAATAAGGAAACAAATACAGCTAACAGAAAGTGTCCAGATAAAAATATTTCAATAAATATTAGAACGGCGCTAATCCAGACACTAAACTGATGGGTCATTTTGGAAGAAATGCTTTAAACCCCGCAACATCTTGCAATGATGGGCCCTACAGAAAGGTGTAAAAGCTACAAGAAATGGATCGGGTCTCTACAGAAGGTGTATGTACACGCCACAATGGATGGGTCCTCTACAGAAGCGTGTAAAAGTACAGCCAAATGGATGGGTCTCTACAGAAGGTGTAAACAGTACAGCAAATGGATGGGTCTCTACAGAAGTGTAAACGGTAACGCCAAATGGATGGGTCTTACAGAAGGTGTAAACTAGGTACAGCCACAATGGCTTGACTCATAGTAGCAATATCAGAAATAGATAGAATCAATATGAATAAATATAACAGTATGTACAAGAAACAAAATCATTATCAGTGATAGATGATGTAGTTCATATGTACATATACAATAAGGGGTGAGGTCTTGACTAGCACAATAAACAATAATGAGTCATTTAAAGATATAGAGGAGCTCGGTCTGCTGGAATAGTGCTGAGAGCTCTGCGTACTCCGAACCAAATAAAAGGATCTCTATATCCAGAGCCTGTTCTCTGTCCACCTTGACTTTGGTGAGGCATGTATTGTCTCTTTGACTCTTAGTGCAAAAACTCCCTGATCTTCTCAATAAGATAGTTTGTCTAGCTGTGTCCAGTCCAGGTGGTGCTTGTCCAGGCAGAACATCTATGGGAGGAAGGTTGTCAGCGTTGCTCAGCAGCTGAAACTGCCGCTGACGGAGACTGTGTCAGCGTTGTCAGCAGCTGAAACCTGGTCCCGACTGAGACTGTGTCAGCGTTGCTCAGCAGCTGAAACCTGGTCGACTGAGACTGTGTCAGCGTTGCTCAGCAGCTGAACCTGGTCCCGGACTGAGACTGTGTCAGCGTTGCTCAGCAGCTGAAAGCCTGGTCCCGACTGAGACTGTGTCAGCGTTGCTCAGCAGCTGAAACCTGGTCCCGACTGAGACCTGTGTCAGCGATGCTCAGCAGCTGAAACCTGGTCCCGACTGAGACTGTGTCAGCGTTTGCTCAGCAGCTGAAACCTGGTCCCGACTGAGCCTGTGTCAGCGTGCTCAGCAGCTGAAATGGTCCCGACTGGAGACTGTGTCAGCGTTGCTCAGCCGCTGAAACCTGGTCCCGACTGAGACTGAACGCTCCTTGGCGTCAACAACACCAGGCTCCAGAGCATCGAAGCTATAAAACAGGAAATAACAAATAACGAAAAAAAATGAAGACATTACAGCTTCGCACAACATCAATTCACCTCCCACAAGATTAGAAAAGACATGCAATGAATGATATTCACACTAGATATGCTGGTACTGCTTGAACTGTGGCAGTGCCTGAAGAACGGAGTCATGTGTTGTTGCCAGCCATAGCTTCTCCGCCAGCCATAGCTTTCCACCAGCACCGTACCGTCCTCCGTTCCAACCAGCTTTGGGGAAATGCATGACGCCTGTCACAGTGCTGTCCTTCACAACACCAGCAATCTTAGACAAAGTTTTCACTCTGGTCTTTCTGAAGCGCTGCTTGATGAGGCAGAAGCACCAGTCGGGAGCAAATTTGGTGTGTCCTRTGATCAGGAAGTGAAGGTCCAGACTGTGGTGGAGCTCGTGCATGGTCCGCCAGGCTCAATACCAGAGCACAAACTTGTTCTTGTTTTGGCCACTGCAGTTATCACAATTCAGGTCCACACGTGTTTCCTCAACTCCATAGTTGGTGAAGAAATGATGCATGCAGTTGATGACTGTGCTGCTGCCTTTGATGGATGACATGACTTCATCAATCAAGCAGTTGACTTGTGGTATTCTTTCACAGCAGACGCCAAACAAGCCACACTTGCGAGGAGATAAAAAGTAGATGGGACCTGGCTGCACGGGGTCAGAAGGATAGTACAAACAACAAAAGAACAGGGACGCTAGCGTCCCACCTCGTCAACAGCCAGCGAAACTGCAGGGCGCCAAATTCAAAACAACAGAAATCCCATAATTAAAATTCCTCAAACATACAGTACAAGTATTTTACACCATCTTAAAGATACACTTGTTGTAAATCCAGCCACAGTGTCCGATTTCAAAAAGGCTTTACAATGAAAGCAAACCAAACGATTATGTTAGGTCAGAGCCAAGTCACAGAAAAACACAGCCATTTTTCCAGACAAAAAAAGGAGTCACAAAAAGCAGAAATATAGATCAAATTCAGGTACTGCTACTGCTTGTCGTGCAGTAGCAGAGATAACAGTCTATGACTAGGGTGGCTGGTGTCTTTGACAATTTTTAGGGCCTTACTCTGACCACGCCTGGTATAGAGGTCCTGGGTGGCAGAAAGCTTGGCCCGGGTGATGTACTGGGCCGTACGCACTACCCTCTGTAGTGCCTTGCGGTCAGAGGCAGCGTAGTTGCCATACCAGGCAGTGATGCAACCCGTCAGGATGCTCTCGATGGTGCAGCTGTAAAACCTTTTGAGGATCTGAGGACACATGCCAAATGTTTTCACTCTACTGGGGCAACAGGTTTTGTCGTGCCCTCTTCACGACTGTCTGGTGTGTTTGGACCATGATAGTTTGTTTGTTGATTTGGACGCCAAGGAACTTGAAGCTCTCAAGCTGCTCCACTACAGCCCCGTCGATGAGAATGGGGGGCGTGCTCGGTCCTCCTTTTCCTGTAGTCCCCAATCATCTCTTTTGTCTTGATCACGTTGAGGGAGAGGTTGTTGTCCTTGCACACGCGGTCAGGTGTCTGACCTCCTCCCTATAGGCTGTCTCATCGTTGTCAGTGATCAGGCCTACCACTGTTGTGTCATCGGCAAACTTAATGATGGTGTTGGAGTCGAGCCTGGCCGTGCAATTATGAGTGAACAGGGAGTACAGGAGGGGACTGAGCACGCACCCCTGAGGGGCCCCCATTTTGAGGATCAGCGTGTCAAATGTGTTGTTTCCTACCCTTACCACCTGGGGTTGGCCCGTCAGGAAGTCCAGGATCCAGTTGCAGAGGGAGGTGTTTATTCCCAGGGTCCTCAGTTTAGTGATGAGGTTTAAGGGCGCTATGGTGTTGACCCGTAGCTGTAGTCAATGAATTGCATTCTTACATAGGTGTTCCTTTTTTCCAGGTGTGAAAGGACAGTGGGAGTGCAATAGAGATTGCATCATCTGTGGATCGGTTTGGTGCGGTATGCAATTTGGAGTGGGTCTAGGTTTCTGAGATAAGGGAGCAGATGTGAGCCATGACCAGCCTAGTTAACTATTTTGTTAAATTTTGCACTATACATAAAAAAAAAAAAGCAGCATTAGAACTGATTACCTAAACAAACTGACCAGCTCAAATAGAAAAAGCGTGCTATATGGCAGACCAATCCCAACTCATCTCTCGGCATGTCCAGCCCACTCATTATCTCAACCAATCATGGGTAGCGGGAAAGTTACTGACTTTTTCTATGGCTTAACCACTAGGCTCATTATTTAACAATTTTATTCATATTTACAGATGCATACAATTTGTTATTAAGGCACATGAACGTTCACATGTTCGAGAAGGAATTTCTGCCTCAAAAAACAATTTTGAATAAAAATCATTTTTACGTTCAACAGCTCTCTTGTGAAGTAACACGCGACACGCGACATATGCCTAGTTTCCTGAAACGGGTCACATATAGAGACCAAAACGTCCAATTGGCTAAACTTAAAATCTTTAACATCTCCTCAGCTCTGGTATCTTCCCCAATATTTGGAACCAAGGACTGATCACCCAAACACAAAAGGTGGAGACAAATTTGACCCCAATAACTACCGTGGGATATGGGTCAAAAGCAACCTTGGGAAAATCCTCTGCATGATCATTAACAGCAGACTTGTACATTTCCTCAGTGAAAACAATGTACTGAGCAAATGACAAATTGTCTTTTTACCAAATTATCGTACACAGACCACGTATTCACCCTGCACACCCTAATTGACAAACAACACAAACCAAAACAAAGGCAAAGTCTTCTCTTGCTTTGTTGATTTCAAAAAAAGCTTTTGACTCAATTTGGCATGACGGTCAGCTATACAATCTATGGGAAGTGGTGTTTGGGAAGAACATATGACATTATGAATCTAATCAAATGTATTTATATAGCCTATTCAATCAAATCAAATGTATTTAAAGCCCTTCTTACATCAGCTGATATCTCAAAGTGCTGTACAGAAACCCAGCCTAAAACCCCAAACAGCAAGCAATGTAGGTGTAGAAGCACGGTGGCTAGGAAAAACTCCCTAGAAATGCAAAAACCTAGGAAGAAACTTTAGAGAGGAACCGGCTATGAGGGGTGGCCAGTCCTCTTCTGGCTGTGCCGGGTGGAGATTATACAGAACATGGCCAAGATGTTCAAATGTTCATAAATGACCAGCATGGTCAAATAATAATTCACAGTAGTTGTCGAGGGTGCAGCAAGTCGCACCCCAGGAGTAAATGTCAGTTGGCTTTTCATAGCCGATCATTAAGAGTATCTCTACCGCTCCTGCTGTCTCTAGAGAGTTGAAAACAGCAGGTCTGGGACAGGTGCACGTGCGGTGAACATGGCAGGGTTCCATAGCCCAGCAGAATAGTTGAAACTGGAGCAGCAGCACGGCCAGGTGGACTGGGGACAGCAAGGAGTCATCATGCCAGGTAGTCCTGAGGCATGGTCCTAGGGCTCAGGTCCTCCGAGAGAGAGAAAGAAAGAAAGAAGGAGAGAATTAGGAGAGCATACTTTAATTCACACAGGACACCGGATAAGACAGGAGAAGTACTCCAGATATAACAACTGACCCTAGCCCCCCGACACATAAACTACTGCAGCATAAATACTGGAGGCTGAGACAGGAGGGGTCAGGAGACATTGGCCCATCCGCTGATACCCCCGGACAGGGCCAAACAGGAAGGATATAAAATCCATGTACACAAACATTAGGTCTGAGGTTAAATTGGCAAAAAACTTGCTTTGGCAATGTTAACATATGTTTCCCATAGAGAGAGAGAGAGAGAGAGAGAGAGAGAGAGAGAGAGAGAGAGAGAGAGAGAGAGAGAGAGAGAGAGAGAGAGAGAGAGAGAGAGAGAGAGAGAGAGAGAGAGAGAGAGAGAGAGAGAGAGAGAGAGAGAGAGAGAAGAGAGAGAGGGAGAGAGAGAGAGGGAGAGAGAGAGAGAGAGAGAGAGAGAGAGAGAGTATTGATCTTGAATATGACACAAATAAAGTAGACGCATAGAAATGAGTTTAGATCAAAGCTGTGCTCTGTCATTAAATGATGTATGCTGTGCATAGATAGCTAAGTAGTTCGCTCTCTCCTTCAAGTCTCTCGTTCCCTCCTCTCTCTCTCTTCCAAATCCCTCGTTCCCTCCTCTCAGTCTCTCTCACTCCCCTCTCTCTATCTCTCTCTCTCACTCGCTTCCCTCTTAGTCTCTCTCTAGCTACCTCCTCCTAGTATGAGTGAAAATGAAATGTTTTCTCTTGTTGGGTATTTTTTATGTATGTTTTACCATTCCCCCTTTTAAAATCAAACAATATGAGTGATCTGTCAAAATACAGGAAACTGCCAAAATACATGAAACACCAACAGTCCTAGTAGGGCGTGAGGCCACCACGAGCCAGAAGAGCATCTAAGCCAGAATAGCTTCTATGCACCTTGGCATATATTCTCCAAGTGTCTGGATCTCTATCGGAGGAATGGAATACCATTCTTCCTTTAAGAAATTCCATAATTTGGTGTTTTGTTGATGGTGGTKGGAAAACGCTGTCTGAGGCGGCGCTCCAGAATCTCCCACATGGGATCAATTAGGTTGAGATCTGGTGACCGAGACGGCCATGGCACATGGTTCACATCGTTTTCATGTCCTTCAAACCTTTCAGTGAYCACTCGTACCCTGTGGATGRGGGGYATTGKTGTTCTGGSGGCAAAGCCATGGTAGTCAAAATAATRGATTTTCATACATGACCCTAAGCATGATGGGATGTTAATTGCGTAAATAACTGAGGAACCACACTTGTGTGGGAGAAACAGTTTTGAACTATTACTTTGATCCCTCGTTAACTCAAAATGTTTCCATAATCTTGGCAGTTACGAATTATATTCCTCTGAAAACTATGTTGAGCAAAAAAATGTTGTCTGACTCATGGCGGTGGTTTTCTTTGAATGCATAATTTACAGCAGAGGTGTGTTGTTCTCTCTCCTATCCCTCTCTGTGTGTGAGTCTATGTGTTTTGTGTGTGCGCGTACATGTCCTCGTGAGTCAGTATAATCTCGGCATCAGGCGTTCCTCCTCCAGACCAGGTGTGTTCTTCCTTCAGACCAGTTGTTCCTCCAGGTGTTCTCCTCCAGACCAGGTGTTTCTCTTTCAGACCAGGGTTCGTCCTTCAGACCAGGTGTTCCTCCTTCAGACCAGGTGTTACTCCTTCAGACCAGGTGTTTCTCCTTCAGACCAGGTGTTCCTCCTTTAGACCAGGTGTCTCCTCTTCAGACCAGGTGTTCCTCCTTCAGACCAGGTGTTCCTCCTTCAGACCAGTGGTCTTTCCTTCAGACAGGTGTTACTCCTTCAGACCAGGTGTTTCTCCTTCAGACCAGGTGTTCCTCCTTTAGACCAGGTGTTCCTCCTTCAGACCAGGTGTTCCTCCTTCAGACCAGGTGTTTACTCCTTCAGATCAGGTGTTCCTCCTTCAGACCAGGTGTTTCTCCTTTCAGACCAGGTGTTCCTCCTTCAGACCAGGTGTCTTCTCCTTCAGACGGGTTCCACCTTCAGACCAGGTGATCCTCCTTCAGACCAGGTGTTTCTCCTTCAGACCAGGTGTTCTCTTTCAGACCAGGTGTTCTCCTTCAGACCAGGTGTTCCTCCTTCAGACCAGGTGTTTCTCTTTCAGACCAGGTGTTCTCCCTTCAGACCAGGTGTTCCTCCTTCAGACCAGGTGTTCGTCCTTCAGACCAGGTGTTCCTCCTTCAGACCAGGTTTTCTCCTTCAGACCAGGTTTCCTCCTTCAGACCAGGTGTTTCTCCTTCAGACCAGGTGTTCCTCCTTCAGACCAGTGTTCTCCTTCAGACCAGGTGTTCTCATTCAGACCAGGTTTCCTTCCAGACCAGGTGTTTCTCCTTCAGACCAGGTGTTCCTCCTTCAGACCAGGTGTTCCTCCTTCAGACCAGGTGTTCTCCTTCAGACCAGGTGTTACTCCTTCAGACCAGGTGCCTTTCTCCTTCAGACCAGGTGTTCCTCCTTCAGACCAGGTGTTCTCCTTCAGACCAGGTGTCCTCCTTCAGACCAGGTGTTCCTTCCTTCAGACCAGGTGTTTACCTCCTTCAGACCAGGTGTTACTCCTTCAGACCAGGTGTTCCTCCAGGTGTTCCTCCTTCAGACCAGGTGTTCTCCTTCAGACCAGGTGTTCCTCCAGGAGTTGTCCTTCAGACCAGGTGTTCCTCCTTCAGCCAGGTGTTCCCCTTTAGACCAGGTGTTCCTCCAGAGTTTCGACTTCAGACCAGGTGTTCCTCCTGGTGTCTTTCTCCTTCAGACCAGGTGTCCTCCTTCAGACCAGGTGTTTCCTCCTTCAGACCAGGTGTTTACTCCTTCAGACCAGGTGTCTCATTCAGACAGTGTTACCTTCACCAAGTGTTTCTCCTTCAGACCAGGTGTTCCTCCTTCAGACCAGGTGTTCCTCCTTCAGACCAGGGTGTTACTCCTTCAGACCAGGTGTTACTCCTTCAGACCAGGTGTTTACTGCCAGGTGTTCCTCCTTCAGACCAGGTGTTCCTCCTTCAGACCAGGTGTTCCTCAGGTGTTCCTCCTTCAGACCAGGTGTTACTCCTTCAGACCAGGTGTTCCTCACGGAGTTCGTCCTTCAGACCAGGTGTTCCTCTTCAGACCAGGTGTTACTCCTTCAGACCAGTGTTCCTCCTTCTAGACCAGGTGTTCCTCCAAGGTGTTTCGACTTCAGACCAGGTGTTCCTCCTGGTGTTTCTCCTTCAGACCAGGTGTTCCTCCTTCAGACCAGGTGTCCTCCTTCAGACCAGGTGTTCCTCCTTCAGACCAGGTGTCCTCCTTCAGACCAGGTGTTCCTCCTTCAGACCAGGTGTTCGTCCTTCAGACCAGTGTTCCTCCTTCAGACCAGGTGTTCCTCCTTCAGACCAGGTGTTACTCCTTCAGACTATTCCTATGTAGTACACTACTTTTTCCCAGGCCCATAGGGACTCTGGTCAAGCTAGTGTGCTTTGTAGGGAAAAGGATGCAATTTGGGGGGGGGACCTGATTTTCCGCCTGAGTATTCCAAGCACCTCGGAAAACTTGACAGCACATTTTACTTGACAGTACACTCACGCATACACACACACACACACACACACACACACACACCACACACACACACACACACACACACACACACACACACCACACACAACAACACACCACACACACACAACACACACACACACACACACACACACACACACACCGCTTCAGATCACCACACACGCATACACACCACACGCGACACGCACGCACACACACACACACACACGCACGCACACACACACGCACGCTACACACACGCACACCATACACGCACACGCTCTGTCAGATCCCTGCTCGACCTGAAAGGAAGGGCACATGGTAAGGAACACTGTGATGTGTGCTGAATAGATGATTCATTAATTTGTTACTTTCTCCAACTGCACCCTATCTCCTACATATGTGCACTGGTTTTGACAAGAGTCCTCTGGAACCTTTTGGCCTGGGACAAAAGCATTGCACTACATAGGGAACAGGGTGCCATTTGGACTTGTGGACAAAAGCATTGCACTACATAGGGAATAGGGTGTCAGCGCCTGGTCTAAAGTAGTGCACTACTAGGGAATAGGGTGCCAGCCCTGGTCTAAAGTAGTGCACTATATAGGGAATAGGTGCCATTTGGGACACATCCATTCTCCTCAAGCTGTTGGTCTGTATTCTGCATGCATTTCTCTCTTCCTCCGTTTTCTCCAGTCCTCCTTTCACTCTTTCCGTCAACGGGAAGGATGCGACGATGTTGCACCTGCTCTCTTTCATTCACCCCCCCCCCCCCTTCTTCTTCCTGGGACTGGTACTGATCATCCATTCTCCTCTGACACGTCCTCCTGGGTTCAGACAGCTGCTCCATGCCAAGAGTGTGCAACGCTGTCATCAAGGCAAAGGGCGGCTACTTTGAAGAATCTCAAACAAAATTAATAATTTTTTTTGGTTACGACATGATTCCGTATGCTTTTACTATTATTCTACAATGTAGAAAATAGTAAAAAATTAAGATAAACCCTTGAATGAGTAGGTGTGTCCAAACTTTGGACTGGCACTGTATTGAGATGAGTAAGCAGTATGTATATGTGTTTAAAAGTGGCCAGTGACTTCAAGTCTATGTATATAGGGGCAGCAGCCTCAAAGATGCAGGGTTGAGTAACCGGATGGGGAAGCCGGCTAGTGATGGCTATTTACAGTGTGATGGCCTTGAGATAGAAGCTGTTGTTCAGTCTCTCGTCCCGCGCTTTGATTGACCTGTCTGACCTCGCCTTCTGGATGATAGCGGGTGAGACAGGCCGCGGCTCGGGTGGTTGATGTCCTTGATGATCTTTTTCACTTCCTGTGACATCGGGTGCTGTAGAATGTCCTGGAGGGTGGGCAGTGTGCCTCTGGTGCAGCGTTAGGCAGACCTTGAGAAGGCTTCAGGATGCTGAAGAAATTCGGCTTGCTCCCTAAGACCCTCAAAAACTTTTACAGATGCACAAATTGAAGAGCACTCCTGTTGGCTGTGTCTTCGCCTGGTACGGCAACTGCACAATCCGCAAACACAGGGCTCTCCAGAGGTGGTACGGTCTGCCCAACGCACACCAGAGGCACACTTGTCGGACCTCCAGGGACACTACAGCCCCCGATGTCACAGGAAGGCCAAAAAGATCATCAACGACATAGACCACACGAGCCACGGCCTGTTCACCCCGCTATCATCCAGAAGGTGAGGTCAGAACAGGTGCATCAAAGCGGGGACCAAGAGACTGAAAAACAGCTTCTATCTCAAGGCCATCAGTCTGTTAAATAGCCATCACAAGCCGGCTTCCACCCGGTTACTCAAACGTGCACCTTAGAGGCTGCTGCCCCTATATACATATCAAATTAAATCAA
>NW_019945396.1:0-19345 GCF_002910315.2 Salvelinus sp. IW2-2015
CGGCGATCGATGTGTCGTCGACCTTTCTTTTCAAAACTAGGTTTGAGAATTATCATTCTGACCAGTAGAGGAAGGAGGGGGGTGAGGAGGAGGAGGATCAAGGCAGGGAGAGAGATCACAATGGTTTGGCATATAGCCGAACTTCCATAGGGTTAATTAGGTCAACTGATGTCTTTGGATTTAAGTCAGTTGAGTAGTTAAGAGTGCGTGCTTGGGGAGCAGCAGAGACAGAAGCAGGAAATGTAGGAGAGGAGGGAGTGAAAGGATTGCAGGTCCGCAGGAGGGAGTTTTCCTCCATTTCCGCTCGGCTGCCCGGAAGACCCTTGTTTCTTGTTGAGCTCACGCAATTTGAGTTTCGTGAGCACCAGAGCGGACGGGCAGAAAGGGACCCCGTAGCCGGCCTGAAGAGGGATAGGGACTTTTAGAGACCAGTTCAAAGTGAGTGCGCCCAGTTTAGTAGGGAGGAGTTGGAGGGTGAGGAGAGCCCCAGAAATTTAGAATGTGTTTAGGTTGAGACCAAGGTTGTTTTGCAGATCCAGATGGTGTAAAGATGATGAGGATGGAGAGGAAAGAGAGTAGCGGGGGCCGCACACGAGAGCCGAATCGCTTGGCCGACGGCTCTGCTCCCCAAGTACCTAATTCGAGAGGGCAGTGTGGGACAAGTGTTTTTGATGAGAGCCCGAAGAGGGAAAAGGAATCAATGGTTATTGGGTCTCCGTTGAGGTACCTCTGCGAGAGGAGTTAGTGTACTGAGATCGTTAGCTGTGAGAACCTAGTTGAGTCTTAGTTAAAGATTTGGTCAAGCTTATGTATTGCTGCCTTGTGAGTATAGGGGGGGAAGGTTGAGGGTGAGTTCAAAGAGATGAGGTAGTGGAAAGAAGGAGGCAGAGAGGTTATATTGTATGTTCAAAGGTAGAGGTGGGTTGAAGTGAAAGTCCGACCACCGAACTCGTGCTGAGTAGCCTGTTCCTCATGGAAAGGGTGGATCTGTGAGGTCGGTCGTTCAAGTCTCACTTTGTTCGATGATCTCTCCGAGTTGGAACTGGGGCGATTAAATGATTAAGGATGTTAAGCTTGAAAGGGCTGGTAACTGTGACAGCAGTGGAGCAATTCAAAGGAGGCGATAACAGTTCGCAATGGCTGTAAGGCGAGATAAGAGGAGAATTGACCTACTTTGGGAGAGCGAATGAAGTATATCCGGTGTGGGGGGGTGGCCACGACCCCGCTGAACCAACCTGCTCCTCCCGGCAAAATGTCCCAAGTCGTGTGGCTGAGATCTACGTGAAGCTCCGAGGGCCCTGACGAGAGAGAGCCAGTACATGGGGAAGTAAGCCCAGTGTTTATCGTGGTGATCCATTGTTATGCCGGGGCTGCGAGCTGCCAATTGGATAAGCTCGAGGATGGAGGACGGATACGGCATGAGCATAACGTGCCTTGTTTGGCCGCTAGATCGGCAGTCCAGAGCTACCGGAGACCTAGGGAACTCACGTGGAGATCGTGCCGCGCTGGGACCCACCAGAATTACGGGTTTGGCGGCGGCACGCTGTGGTGCCTTTTTGTCTATATTTGATTGTCTGTTGCAGAGAGAGAGAACAGGATCGACAGACACTAGTTGAACAGGCTACAGAAGAGGTACGCTATTGACAAAGAGAAATGGTCAATGACCTAAGGTGCGCGACTACACGTCTTCTAATCCGGGATATGTTCAGAAAGTTAGTCTACGTCTAGCAAGAATCTTATTTGACTAAAATTGATATTAGAAATGAAGTACCCAGTCTGCTGAAGGAGGTAGCTGCAGTCGGGATCTGCTGTGTTGACCTTTGTAGCTAGCATGGCCAGTGTGCTAGCGTATTGTTAGCTGCTACACTAATCTAGAATAGATAGAACTACTGTACTGTAAGTGTAGCCAGAGTGATGGTGAGATACGAACATACTGTAGTTGTTACAGAATTGAGAATAGATGTGAACTACTGTAGTGTAGATACCGCAATGAATTAGATATAACTACGTGTACTTTTTAGATACAGAATGTAATAGTTTATAGAACGTACTGTTTGTGACTCTCGCAGAATCGCAACTAGAATGAACTACTGTACTGAATACAGAATGAATAGATTGAACTGTACTGTAGATACAGAATGAATAGATAGAACTACTGTAGATACAGAATGAATAGATTGAACTGCTGTACTGTAGATACAGAATGAATAGATAGATCTACTGTAGATACACAAACACAGGCTCTAAGCATGTGGCCTAACAAGGCCCATAATAACCATTAACCCACATTGCTGACTTCAAGTTTTAACAAAGTTGTTTATTTTTTTAAACAAATACATCCTTTTTGTTGAACAGCGAAGCCTCCAGCATTGAATCACAAGAACGAACATGCTGACTACACCGGTTACGCACTTGCATCCGCATGTTGATTTTGTCCAACCACACCAGACACAAATCAGGACACGCAGGTCGAAACACATGAAACATTCATGGACATTTAGCCAGCTCATTTGTCCTGGGATAAAATTAAACATTGGGTCGTTATTTTACTTGAAATACACAAGGTACATTTTTTCCTGGATCTTTGTATGTTCTCTACCCTGACAATGAATCCACAGATAAAATGGGAAGTTAGTTTCTAGTGATCTCTCCTCCTTCAGTCTTCTTCTTTGGACTTTATATGGCAGTTGGCAACCGAGCTTTAAGGTGCATTACCACCACCTACTGGACTGGAGTGTGGACCTCAGTTTTGCTTTCAATCACCCACGTGGGTAGATGCTCCTAAAAACCAATGAGGAGATGGGAGAGGCGTCACAAATAGAACCAAGTTCTATTTTAGCGCCTGGCTACGCAGACGCTCGTTGACGTGCGCGAGAAGTTAGGATGAAATTATTGATTAACATGTATGTGCACATTTATTTCGCAACGCAAGCGGTGTGGTCAGCATGTACGACCCACTTAAGACACAAAATCCCCATTTCATGAATATATTAAAATATATCAAAACATGAACATTTCAGTCATACAAAGGCCAGTTTTCAAGAGAGATAATACAAATCTTTACTAACTCTGTTTTTTAGATGTACATGGGAATGAGGAAGTTAGTCACTTATGAGGACAACAGCAGAATGAGGAAGTTGGTCACTTATGAGGACAACAACAGAATGAGGACAACAGCAGAATGAGGACAACAGCAGAATGAGGAAGTTAGTCACTTATGAGGACAACAGTACAGGTTAGGATAGGATACAGGTTAGGATAGGATTACAGGTTATGGTTACAGGTTAGGAATAGGATAGGGTACAGGTTAGGATAGTAGGGTACAGGTTGGGATAGGATACAGGTTATGGTTACAGGTTAAGGATAGGGTACAGGTTATGGTTACAGGTTAGGATAGGGTACAGGTTAGGATAGGGTACAGGTTAGGATAGGATACAGGTTATGGTTACAGGTTAGGATAGGATACAGGTTATGGTTACAGGTTAGGACAGGGTACAGGTTAGGATAGGGTACAGGTAGGATAGGACAGGGTACAGGTTAGGTAGGATACAGGTTATGGTTACAGGTTAGGATAGGGTACAGGTTAGGATAGGATACAGGTTATGGTTACAGGTTGGGATAGGGTACAGGTTAGGATAGGATACAGGTTATGGTTACAGGTTAGGATAGGGTACAGGTTATGGGTTACAGGTTGGGATAGGTACAGGTTAGGGTTACAGTGGACAGGTTAGGGTATATGTTGGGGTGCGGGTTAGGGTACAGGTTAGATTTTAGGGTACAGGTTAGATTTAGGGTACAGGTTAGGGTTACAAGTTATGACGTTAGATTTAGGTACAGGTTAGATTTAGGGACAGGTTAGATTTAGGGTACAGGTTAGATTTAGGGTACAGGTTATGATTTTGGGTACAGGTTAGGGTTACAGTGGACAGGTTAGATTCAGGGTACATGTTAGGTTAGGGTTAGAGTGTAGGATAGGGTACAGGTTAGGGTTACTGGTACAGGTTAGATTTGGGTACAGGTTAGGGTTACAGTGGAAAGGAAAGAGGACAGCTCACATATAATTTAATGTTGTTATCCAATTGTCTTAAATAACCAACTTCCTCATTCTGCTGTTGTACTCATAAGTGACTAACTTCCTCATTCTGCTGTTGTCCTCATAAGTGACTAACTTCCTCATTCTGCTGTTGTCCTCATGAGTGACTAACTTCCTCATTCTGCTGTTGTCCTTATTCTGCTGTTGTCCTCATAAGTGGCTAACTTCCTATTCTGCTGTTGTCCTCATAAGTTAACAACTTCCTCATTCTGCTGTTGTCCTCATAAGTGAACAACTTCCTCATTCTGCTGTTGTCCTCATAAGTGACTAACTTCCTCATTCTGCTGTTGTCCTCATAAGTGACTAACTTCCTCATTCTGTTGTTGTCCTCATAAGTGACTAACTTCCTCATTCTGCTGTTGTCCTCATTCTGCTGTTTCCTCATTCTGTTGTTGTCCTCATAAGTGACCAACTTCCTCATTCTGGCTGTTGTCCTCATAAGTGACTAACTTCCTCATTCCCATGTACATCTAAAAAACAGAGTTAGTAAAGATTTGTATTATCTCTCTTGAAAACTGGCCTTTGTATGACTGAAATGTTCATGTTTTGATATATTTTAATATATTCATGAAATGGGGATTTTGTGTCTAGTGGGTCGTACTGCTGACCACACCGCTTGCGTTGCGAAATAATGTGCACATACATGTTAATCAATAATTTCATCCTAACTTCTCGCGCACGTCAACGAGCGTCTGCGTAGCCAGGCGCTAAAATAGAACTTGGTTCTATTTGTGACGCCTCTCCCATCTCCTCATTGGTTTTTAGGAGCATCTACCACGTGGGTGATTGAAAGCAAAACTGAGGTCACACTCCAGTCCAGTAGGTGGTGGTAATGCACCTTAAAGCTCGGTTGCCAACTGCCATATAAAGTCCAAAGAAGAAGACTGAAGGAGGAGAGATCACTAGAAACTAACTTCCCTTTTATCTGTGGATTCATTGTCAGGGTAGAGAACATACAAAGATCCAGGAAAAAATGTACCTTGTGATTCAAGTAAATAGAACCCATTTAAATTTATCGCATTGTGTTGTGACAAACTAAAGATTTGGAGAAATTAACAAATTCATTCTAAAAGACTATTGAAATAGCTTATGCAATGCTTCAATGAAAATATTGTAAAATGAGTTTATGTATAAGAAGCAGTCAAATTTAACGCATCATAGCAAAGGTGAAGTGAAGTAGCTGCCTGCTGTAAAAAGAGTAACGACTTTCAGAGGAAGGACACTGCAGCTCTTTAAAATGCACATAATTGATCTTTTTAAATGAACACCTACAAAACTCAGTCACACAAAGCCTAGGGATGCAGAAGTTAAAATGCAGGCAAACAGAAAGCGCACACTACACGACCGCTTCCCCCCTAAAAAAGAGGCGAGAAAAAAAGAGCAGAAGCGGCAAGTTTCTCTTTCCCCATCACCAAGTCTGCCTCATACAGCACCTGCTCATCCAGTGCCCCTGCTCCTCCCGTCTGATCGTCCCGCTTGCTCGCTCAGTTCAATTCTCATTTCGATTTTTATCACAGCCCACTGAAAGAAACTGCCACTGAAAGGAATTATCTGCTGTCAGGACCTGAGGCTGCACGGGGCGATAGGGAGAGACGGAGCCAGGGAGCCAGGCTCGGGCCACCACAGGTGACGGTGGCCGCTCGTGCGGAGAGGAGGGGACTTGCGCAAACTCGGCGATGGCGTCCTCCACCATTGCAGACCTCCGGCCTTACGCCCTGGCGCTGCTGGGCGTCCTGGGCGCCACCGTGTGGCCACGCTGGCTGCCCAACTGAAGTGAGTGCTGACGTGGGGGCTCCAACAATACAATGAACTGCCATCTCCAGATGCAAGGGGCTTGTGGATGGCCAACTCACCTGGTACAGCACCGGCGTGTTCACTGCACCTTGAAGTACTCGTGCTGTCGCTGCGCGCCTACCTGCAGACTCGCCAGGACGACAATGGTTCTATCTGTGCAATGATGGGTTGCCTGGGCTCTGTCTCGCTGTCCTAGGCGCTGAAGTTGCACCCGCTGGGGGGGCAGTCACCGGCAAAGGGGCACGCGGCCATGCCGCGGGGGGTTGCTTCATCCTGGCTGCAATTCTCTGCCTGGTGCCCCGCTTCCTGTTCACACAACGAGGTCATCACCACCATCCTGGACTCCAAAGTGCCCGAGAAGCAGTAAAAATACGAGCCTGGGGGGGCGTTGTACGTGACCTTTGTCTCTGCCGGCTTCCTGCTTGCCGGTGGGGTCATCTTTTGTTTGTCGTGTCCCGGACTAAGAGACTACAACGCTCGACCTCCAACCTCTACCACCATTTCCCTGACAAACTACTGCAGCAGCAGGTTATATAAACCAGGAGCAACTACAGCGGACCTGATACAGTGTGGCCTGATACAGCGCGAGCAACAGCAACAGGGAGCAGAAAGGACTTTAAACAGCAACGTCGCCTAAAGAAGCAGTCGAGCCAGGAAGCAGCTAGCAGTGGGTTGACAAAGGGTCCAGGGTAAGGTCCAAGCACCTGACGACATCCAGCAGGAAAGCCTCCTACAATGAAGACAAGGGAACGCAGCAGTTCTACTTCATACCAGAGTCCCTCCAAAAGACACCCGGGGGCTGGCTACAGCTGCAGGACTAAGTTTAATTTATGTTTTATCCTAAACCCTACTCTTGTTCAGTGGGTGGGGGGAGAAATCCTGAGGAACATTCTACTGGCTGCCTTGGTGAAGGGGAGAGAGTGGGAGAAAGAGGGGGAGGAAGGATGGGAGGAGGAGGGAGAGAGTGGAGGGGCGAAAGAAGAGGGAGGAGCTAAAATACGTTGAACAGCCTTATCGCCACCTCTCATCTGTTCTCTCTCGCACTGCGAGCAACAGATGTCTCGTCAAGAAGCAGTAAAGGTATTCCACCACTATTGGAGAAAGACAGCTTGTGGATTCCAAATTCTGGTGCAAATGCCTTCCATTGCCTGCTGCTGGGTTGGGGCGGAAAGACACAATGTAGGGTAGGTAGAGGTGCCATAAAAATGCACGAACACAGCGCAAGTACTGTCAAACCTGTGACAAGTTCCTTTAACCAACTTGATGCGGAGGCTTTTCCATACCAAAAGGTTCATGAAGAAAAAAGTGCTGATGATAAATAGCTGCTACCCATAATAAAGCCATCAGAACGTTTGCATAGTAAAGATAGTGTCGATATGTCTGGAAAAAAGGAAGGTGTAATAAGGCCATCCTTTGCCAACCTTTTTAAAGAACCCATTGCCTTGTGAGACAAATAAATAATCATCATCATATCCAAGTAAACGGACTTGATTGTATATTTAGAGTCTTCTTTGCATGCTAAATTAATCTGTAGCTTGTTTAAAATAACTCATGGAATGCAGAGTAGTTACTAGAAAAACATAGTTTCTAACGCTTGTGCCCAAAAGATGTGTAGAACTTCAACTGTCTGTAAAGGAGACTAAGAGAAGATTAAACAAAGTGAAAAGAGAGTTCAGATCCCAACCAAACCATACACAAAACATACCAGTCCTTTTTTCCTTGGCAAAGTTGTGGAGGGGAATAAGGTGCATTGGCAGCGCGGCTGTCAGAGCTAATGATCCTCTTTGTCCCATTATCCCCGTCGGCTACGGCTGGATGCCCACTAACTCGTTTACTCTGCACCCCCCCCCCCGCATGCACACGACACACGATACAACACACACACCTTGTCCTTCCTCTCCCTCTCTAGCTGCGAGGGTAATAGGGTCTTGTTACCCAATCATCCTCTTTACTGGCGTGTGTCGTGTGTCATTGCTGCAGGAGGCACACGTAGCGAGTCTGTTCTATGGCCAGAAGGTTTAGCTGTCACAGCGCTGCTGTCCCCTCGTGTTTGACGGAGGGTAATAGAGGTACGCCAAATGGGCACCTTATTTCCCTATTTAGGGCAGCTTCTTTTGACCAAGGCCCATAGGGCACTACATAGGGCAGGTTCCACAAAAAGCGTGAATTTTTTGGCTCCCCAAGTTTTTCTTGAGACAAGAAATAATTAAATACATTTTCGTAGTTGGAAATAACAGATGTAAAAATCATCCGAAAATCAGAAAAAATATTCCCTGGCAGTCCCACACACACTGTGCAGCAATTGGGAAAAACAATGGGAAAAACAATGTCAGATTTTTGGTTTAGTTGTCACTAAATGTGTTGTCACTGACTTTTCAAATGCAATCATAGTATCATTGATGATACAGTGCATTCTTGAGTATTCAAGCCCCTTGACTTTTTCCACATTACAGCCTTATACTAAAATGTATTCAATAATTTTTTCCCTCATCAAATCTACACACAATACCCCATAATGACAAAGCAAAAACAGACTTTTAGACATTTTGCTAAAAATTTATGTTTAAAAAATGAAAAAAAAAGTGAATATCACATTTACATAATTATTCAGACCTCTTTACTCGGTAACTATTGTTTGAAGTACTGAGTAAAGGCAGTGATTACCATTGGCAAGTGATTACGAGCCCCGAGTCTTCTTGGGTATGACGCTATAAGCTTGGCACACCTTTATTTGGGGAATTTATCTCGCATTCTCCTCTGCAGTATCCTCTCATGCTCTGTTAAGGGTTGGATGGGGAGCATTGCTGCACAGCCTATTTTGCAGGTCCTCTCCAGAGGATGGTTCAATCGGGTTCAAGTCCGGGCTCTGGCTGGGCCACTCAAGGACTATTCACTAGACTTGTTCCCGAAGCCACTCCTGCATTTGTCTTTAGCTGTGTGCTTAGGGTTGTTGTCCTGTTGCAAGTTAAATCCTCTTGCCCCAGTCTGAGGTCCTGAGCGCTCTGGAGCAGGTTTCAGCAAGGATCTCTATGTACTTTGCTCCGTTCAATCCTTTGCCTTGATCCTGACTAGTCTCCCAGTCAATGTCCGCTAAAAACCATAACCATAGGCAATGATGCTGCCAACCACCATGCTTCCACCGTAGGGATGGTGCCAGGTTTTCTCCAGATGTGACGCTTAGCATCAGCAAAGAGTTCAATCTTGGGTTTCATCTGACCAGAGAATCTTGTTTCTCCAATGGTCAGTTCTTTAGGTGCCTTTTGGCAAACTTCCAAAGGCGGGCTGTTGTGGTGCCTTTTTACTGAGGAGTGGCTTCCATCTGGCCATGCCTACATAAAGGCCTGAATTGGGTGGAGTGGCTGGCAGAGGAACTGGTTGTACTTCTGAAGGTTCTCCGCATCTCTAGAGCTCTGTCAGAGTGACATCCGGGTTCTTTGTCACTCCCTGACCAACGTCCTTCCTCCCCCGATTGCTCAGTTTGGCCAAGGCAGCCAGGCTCTAAGGAAAAGTCCTTGGATTGTACCATTCCCGCCAGATCTGTGCCTCGACACAACCTGTCTCGAAGTCTACGGACAATTCTTCGACCTCATGGCTGGTTTTTGCCTCTGACATGCACTGTCAAATGTGGGAACCTAAAGATAGACAGGTTGTGTGCCCTTTTCAGAAAAAATATGTCCGATCAATTGAATTTAACCAACAAGGTGGACTCCAATCAAGTTGGAGAAATGTCTCAAGGCAGATCCAATGGAAAAAGGGTCTGAATACATATGTAAACTTAGGTTATTTTTGTTTTTTATTTTTAATAATTCAGCCAAAACTCTTAAATAACCACCCTGTTCTTTGCTTTGTTCATACTATGGCGGCTATTGTGTCGCTAGATCTCGATGAGCGAATTGTTTTTCATTTCAATAATTTTAGAATAGGCTGTATAACGTAACAAAATGTGAAAAAAAAGTGAAGGGGTCTGACCTTTCCGAAGGCACTGTTATATGACCTTATAAAGTATGGTTTACATCTCATTTGTCTGTTAAACCTACCCCTTTGGAACGACCTTTGCCTAGCAAACGGGTCAATATTTACCCGTGAAATTATAATTGTCGTTATTAAGAGTATATAATATAATTTTCACGATAGCACATTGGTAAGTTAGTCAGTGACAAACATCAAAGCTAAGCATGGCTTGGCTTTGGTTAAAACCCAGGATGGGAGACAAATGAATAGCTGTTGATAGATCAACTGTCCAGTAGGTAAGGTGCTGCGAGCTATAGTTTATTTTTTATTAAATTGAAGATCTGATGTTATTTCAAAGGTACAAATCCAACATATTTTATAACAGGTTTGTCCTATGTTGAAAGTTGGTTACAATGAATACATAATCCTGGTGGGTGAAAGCTGACAATAGTGGAGTTGTTTTAAGATTGTCATGACCGATGGGATCATTTGGCTATTTAATATGACTTTTAGGACCCCTTCAGGCACCAATGATTACTTAACGAGTTGAAAATAATGTGCTGAGTAGAACATAGAACATTTGATCTCAGGCAGAAAGTAGGTCTAGATGGCAGGGCTGCTCTTGTTTTGGAAAAGAGAACATTGGTGGCTACCTTTCATCCAGCGATTTCCAGATTTTGCAAAAAATGTGTTGGTGTGGTTTGCCTCACATGTCAGCACATACAGTTTGAAGTTGGAAAGTTTACATACACTTAGCTTGGAGTCATTAAAACTTGTTTTCAACCAACTCCACAATTTATTGTTAAAAACTATAGTTTTAGCAGTCGGTTAGGACCCATCTACTTTGTGCATGACCCAAGTAACTTTTCCAACAATTGTTTCCTGACAGACATTATTTCACCCTTTAATAAGATTCACTGGTAACCCATTCCAGTGGTCAGAAGTTTTACATACACTAAGTGATTGTGCTTTAAACAGCTTGGAAAATCCAAGAAAATTATGTCAATGGCTTAAGAAGCTTCTGATAGGATAATTGACATAATTTGAGTCAATGGAGGTGTGACTTGTGATGTATTTCAAGGCCCTACTTCAAACTCCAAGTGCCGTCTTCCTTAAGGGGGTACAAAGATTGTACTTTTTGGGAGAAAATGGGTCTTCCAAATGGACATGACCCCAAGCATACTTCCAAAGTTGTGGAAAATGCTTTAAGGACAAACAAAGTCAAGTAATTGGAGTGCGCCATCACAAAACCCTGACCTCAATTCTCCATAAAATAGTTTGTGGGCAGCACTGAAAAGCGTGTGCGAGCAAGATGGCTATAAACCTGACTCAGTTTCCCAAGCTCTGCCGGAGGAATGGGCCAAAAATTCACCCACTTATTGTGGGAAGCTTGTGGAAGGCTACCCGAAACGTTGACCCAAAGTTAAACACTTTGAAGGCAATGCTACAAATACGTAATTGGAGTGTATGTAAACTTTTGACCCACTGGGAATGTGTGAAAGAAATAAAAGCTGAAAATAAATCATTCTCTGTACTTTTATTCTGACATTTCACATTCTTAAAATAAAGTGTGTGATCGTACACTGAACCTAAGAACAGGGAATTTTTACTCGGATTAAAATGTCAGGAAATTGTAAAAAACTGGAGTTTAAAATGTATTTGGCTAAGGTGTAATGTAAACTCCGACTTAAAACCGGTATTATGCTCAGTTTTCTTACTTGTATGGAGATAACAAAAATACTACAGGGCTCCACTGGGAAAAAGGTGAAATCATTTGAGTGGTTATTTCACAAAGTTCAACAAAGACTTTCCCAAGACAATGTTCATCAAATTTGGTTGCTGCCTGGATCAGAGGAAAGTCTAAAGTACAGTTGATGTCTCAGAGAACCAGACTTTACTGGTCTCTCCTAATCGATGTTTCATGTTTCAACATGGAATACTATTATCTAGATTCTAAATAAGGTTAAAAGAATGTACTTGATAATGCTTACTGCTTCGCAATTTTAAAAGAGGTCATGTACACTTGTTGATAAAATATGGTTTATATATTTTTTGGTCGCTTGAGAATGTGTTTGTTTTATTATGAATTCAGGACAATACTTATTAATGAGTCAATTTACTGTGGATATCAAGGTTCTCAATTAAACGCATGTTATCCCACGTGATTGTCCAATCCACAAAGTCAGTTCAACTTGAGTGTTTTTTTGATTGTTAATTGCTAAAAATGCTCAAAAGGATTTGTGAAGGCTGTAACAATGTTTTTGTCAGTCTGTCAAACTTGTTTCCATAAATGGATGTTCAGGTGTTTGCTTACTACAATGAAGATAAATGGAACATGCCCATAACTGCAACAAAACATCATGATTGCAATATTTCTATACTCTTCGAAAAAAGATTCCAAAAGGCTGGTTGGCCCGTCCCTATAGGAGTGCCCTTTTGGTTCTAGTAAACGCCTTTTTGTTTCCAGGTAGAAACCATTTTAGCTTCCATGTAGAACCCTCCGTGGAAGAGTTCTACATGGATCCCAAAAAGGTTCTACTTGGAGCCAAAAAGTTTCTACCTGGGAACCAATGGGGACAACCGAATTATCCATATTTAGGTTCTAGATATCCCGTTTTTCCCGCCCAAGAGTGTAGTCGCTGCCTCTCTCTCTCTCTAAAACAATGGATTGTGTAAAGGGACTTTTAGTGTGCACAATCCTGTCTTCAGGTCCACAAGTGGCAAACAAAAGGCAAACGCCTGTTTACTGTGCCAAACAACTAAAGTTCTCTATAAAAGAATGTAATATAAATCTGTAAGTGAAAATAACTGAAACATTTCTATTTTTATTTCATTTTAAATAATGCATTCTTTTTGACATTTGAATAACATGAATAAAAGGATGTGATCTAAATTAAAACATCTATTTCCTCTTCTTTCCTATGGCTTTAATAGCTTGCACTTCTCCAGTTCCCGATCAGAAAACAGACATAATCAAGATTCTGTAAAACTTGATTTCCCTTCCCGTTAATGCTGCTCTTTGTTGTCTGCCGTGCTCTTGACTTAACTCCAGATAATATGAGGTTTGTCAGCGGTAGGCCTCTGCTGGGACATGGGAAGTCAGGCTTTGTCAAGCCAAAAATCTACATACTCTTACCAGTGGGGTTTCAATCAGGCATCAATTGTTAGCCCAAGCACCACAGCTGAGGCACGTGAGAGACACACCACACACAAACACACACACACAAGCACAACACACAGTGTTTATGTTTCATTCATCCGTTGCTGGGTGCAATTCCACTCTTAAATTATCCAATGACCCTCATTTGTGCCCCAAAGTACATTTAGTCCCCTCCAGAGTACAGTCTCTTCAGTGGACTTAGTCCCCCCCCAGATACATCTCTTCAGTGGCTTTAGTCCCATCCCCCCAGATACATCTCTTCAGTGGGCTTTAGTCCCCCCCCCAGATACATCTCTTCAGTGGCTTGTCCCCCCCTCTCCCCAGATACATCTCTTCAGTGGCTTTAGTCGCCACCCCCCCTGCCCCAGATACATCTCTTCAGTGGCTTTAGTCCCCCCCCCCCCCCCGCCCAACTCCCCCAGATACACTCTTCAGCTGGCTTTAGTCCCCCCCCTTCCCTCCCCAGATACAACTCTTCACTGCTTTAGTCCCCCCTCCCCCAAATACATCTCTTCAGTGGCTTTAGTTCCCCCCCTCCCCCAGATACAATCTTCAGTGGCTTTAGTCCCCTCCCCAGATACATCTTCAGTGGGGCTTTGTCCCCCCCTCCCAGATACATTCTTCAGTGCTTTAAGTCCCCCCCTCCCCCAGATACATCTCTTCAGTGGTTTAGTCCCCCCTCATCCCCCAGATACATCCCTCTTCAGTGGCTTTAGTCCCCCCCTCCTCCCCTTGTTCCAAGATACATCTCTCAGTGGCTTTTAGTCCCCCCTCCCCCAGCTCCATCTCTTCAGTGGCTTTATCCCCCAGATACACTCTTTCAGTGGCTTAGTCCCCCCCCCCAGATACATCCTCTTCAGTGGCTTTAGTCCCACCCCCCCCCCCCAGATACATCTCTCAGTGGAGCTTTTAGTGGCCCCTCCCCAGACCAAATCCCCCTCTTTTGTCCCCCCAAAGTTGGCCCTTTTTTAGTCCCCCCCCCCCCCCCAGATACATCTCTTCAGTGCTTTAGTCCCCCCCAGATACATCTCTCAGTGGCTTTAGTCCCCCCCCTCCCCCAGATACATCTTCTCAGTGGCTTTAGTCCCCCCCTCCCCCAGATACATCTCTTCAGTGGCTTTAGTCCCCCCCCCCTCCCCAGATCACATCTCTTTCAGGTGGGCTTTAGTCCCCCCGCTCCCCCCAGATAACATTCTTCAGTGGCTTTAGTCGCCCCCCCTACCCCCAGATACATCTCTTCAAAGTGGCTTTAGTCCCCCCCATCTCCCCCAGATATCATCTCTTCAGTGGCTTTAAGTCCCCCCCTCCTCCCCCAGATAACCATCTCTTCAGTGGCTTTAGTCCCCCCTCCCCCAGATACATTCTTCAGGTGGCTTTAGTCCACCCCCAATACATCTCTTCAGTGGGCTTTAGTCCCCCACCCCAGATACATCTCTTCAGTGCTTTAGTTCCCCCCCCCAGATACATCTCTTACAGTGGCTTTAGTCCCCCCCCCCCCACCAGATACATCTCTTCATGGCTTTAGTCCCCCCCCCCCAGATACATCTCTTCAGTGGCTTTTAGTCTCCCCCCCCCCAGAATACATCTCTTGCAGTGGCTTTAGTCCCCCCTCTCCCCCAGATTACATCTCTTCGTGGCTTTAGTCCCCCCCCCTCCCCCAGATACATCTCTTTCAGTGGCTTTATCCCCCCCCCCCTCCCCCAGAATACAATCTCTCAGTGGCTTTTAGTCCCCCCTCCCCTCCCCAGATACATCTCTTCAGTGCTTTAAGTCCCCCCCCTTCCCCAAATACATCTCTTCAAGTGGCTTTAAGTCCCCCCCTCCCCCGAGATACATCTCTTAGTGGCTTTAGTCCCCCCCCCCCTCCCAGATACATCTCTTTCAGTGGCTTTAGTTCCCCCCCCCTCCCCGCAGATACATCTCTTCAAGTGGCTTTAGTCCCCCCTGCCCCAGAATACATCTCTTCAGTGCTTAGTCCCCCCCTCTCCCCCAGATACATCTCTTCAGTGGCTTAGTCCCCCCTCCCTTGTCCCCCCCAAAAAGATACATCTCTTCAGTGGCTTTAAGTCCCCCCTCTCCCCAGATACATCTCTCAGTGGCTTTAGTCCCCCCCCATCCCCAAAGATACATCTATTCAGTGGCTTTAGCCCCCCCCTCCCCGAATACAATCTCTTCAGTGGCTTTAGTCCCCCTCCCCGATACATCTCTCAGTGCTTTAGTCCCCCCCCCTCCCCCAGATACATCTCTTCAGTGGCTTTAGTCCCCCCCTCCCCCAAGATCATCTCTTCAGTGGCTTTAGTCCCCCCCCCTCCCCCAGATACATCTCTTTCAGTGACTTTAGTCCTCCCCTCCCCCAGCTACATCCTCTTCAGGTGGCTTTAGTCCCCCTCCCCCAGATACATCTCTCAGTGGCTTTAGTCCCCCCCCTCACCCCCAAGATTACATCTCTTCAGTGGCTTTAGTCCCCCACTCCCCCAGATAACATCTCTTCAGTGGCTTTAGTCCCCCCCCCCCCAGATACATCTCTTCAGTGCTTTAGTCCCCCCCCCCTCCCCGCCAGATACATCTCTTCAGTGGCTTAGTCCCCCCTTCCCAGTACATCTCTCAGTGGCTTTAGTCCCCCCAGCCCCAAGATACATCTCTTCAGTGGCTTTTAGTCCCCCCCCCCTCCCCCAGATACAATCTCTTCAGTGGCTTTAGTTCCCCCCCCCCCTCCTCCCCAGATACATCTCTTCAAGTGGGCTTTAGTCCCCGCCTCCCCAGAGTACATCTCTTCAGTGCCTTTAGTCCCCCCCCCTCCCCCAGAATCATCTCTTCAAGTGGCTTTAGTCCCCCCCTCTCCCCCAGAATTACATCCTTAGTGGCTTTAGTCCCCCCCCCCGCCCAGATACAATCTCTTCAGCGGCTTTAGTCCCACCCCCCTCCCCCAGATACATCTCTTCAGTGGCTTTATCCCCCCTCTCCCCCCAGATACATCTCTTCAAGTGGCTTTAGTCCCCTCCCCCAGGTAATCTCTTTCAGTGGCTTAGTCCCCCCTCTCCCCCCCAGATAACATCTCTTCAGTGGCTTTAGTCCCCCCCCCTTCCACAGATACATCTCTTCCAGTGGAATTTAGTCCCCCCCCCCAGATACATCTCTTCAAGTGGCTTTAGTCCCCCCCCTCCCCCAGATCATTCTCTTCAGTGGCTTACGTCCCCCCCTCTCCCCCAGATTACATCTCTTCAGTGGCTTTAGTCCCCCCCCCCCCAGATACATCTCTTCAGTGGCCTTTAGTCCCCCCCCAGATACTATCTTAGTGGCCTTTTAGTCCCCCCTCTCCCCCAGATACATCTCTTCAGTGGCTTTATCCCGCCCCTCTCCCCCAAGATACATCTCTTCAGTGGCTTTAGTCCCCCCCCTCCCAGAATACATCTCTTCAGTGGCTTAGTCCCCCCCCTTCCCCAGATACATCTCTTCAGTGCTTTAAGTCCCCCCCTCCCCCAGATACATCTCTTCAGTGGCTTTAGTCCCCCCCCCCTCCCCAGATACATCTTCTTCAGTGGGCTTTAGTCCCCCCCCCCCTTCCCCAGATAACATCTCTTCAGTGCTTTAGTCCCCCCCCACCAGAATACATCTCTTCAGTGGCTTTAGTCCCCCCCCCCCAGATACATCTCTTCAGTGGCTTTAAGGTTCCCCCCCCCCTCCCCAGAATCATCTCTCAGTGGCTTTAGTCCGCATCCCCCAATACCTAGCTTCAGTGGCTTTAGTCCCCCCCCGTCCCCCAGATACATCTCTTCAGTGGCTTAGTCCCCCCCTCTCCCCAGATACATCTTTCAAGTGCTTTAGTCCCCCCCCCAGATACATCTCTTCAGTGGCTTTAGTCCCCCCACCTACCCCCAGATACATCTCTCAGTGGCTTAGTCCCCCCTCTCCCCAGATACATCTCTTTCAGTGGCTTTTAGTCCCCCCCCCCCAGATAACATCTCTTCAGTGGCTTTTAGTTCGCCCCCCCCCCTCCCGCCAGATACATTCTCTTCATGGCTTTAGTCGCCCCCCCTTCCCCAGAATCATCTCTTCAGTGGGCTTTAAGTCCCCCCCCATGATACATCTCTTCCAGTGGCTTTAGTCCCGCCCCCCTCCCCCAGATACATCTCTTCAGTGGGCTTTGTCCCCCCCTTCTTCCCCCAGATACATCTCTTCAGTGGCTTTTAGGTCCCCCCCCCAGATAATCTCTTCATGGCTTAGTCCCCCGCCAGAAACATCTCTTCAGTGGCTTTAGTCCCCCCCTCTCCCCAGATACATCTCTTCAGTGGCTTTAGTCCCCCCCCTCTCCCCCAGAATACATCTCTTCAGTGCTTTAGTCGGCCCCCCCCTCCCCCAGATAACATCCCTTCAGTGCTTTTAGTCCCCCCCCTCCCCCAAATATCATCTCTTCAGACTGCTTTAAGTCCCCCCCCTGCCCAGAATTACATCTCTTCGTTGGCTTTAGTCCCCCCCTCTCCCCCAGATACATCTCTTTCAGTGGCTTTAGTCCTCCCCCCGCCCCAGATACATCTATTCAGTGGCTTTAGTCCCCCCCCCCCCCAAGATACATCTCTTCAGTGGCTTTAGCCCCCCCCTCCCCAGATAACACTCTTCAGTGGTTAGTTCCCCCCTCTCCCCAGACATCTCTTCATGGCTTTAGTCCCCCCCCCCAGATACATCTCTTCAGTGGCTTTAAGTCCCCCCAGATACATCTCTTCAGTGGGCTTTAGTACCCCCCCCCTCCCCCAGATATCATCTCTTCAGCTGGCTTTAGTCCCCCCCTGCATCCCCCAGATACATCTCTTCAGTGGCTTAAGTCCCCCCCGCCCAAGATACATCTCTTCAGTGGGCTTTACGGTCCCCCCCCCCCTCCCCTCCCCAGATACATCTCTTCAGTGGCTTTAGTCCCCCCCCCAGATACATCTCTTCAGTGGCCTTTAGTCCCCCCCCCCCAGATACATTCCTTCAGTGACTTAGTTCGCCCCCCCCCCAGTACATCTCTTTCAGTGGCTTTAGTCCCCCCCCCCCAATACATCTCTTCAGTGGCTTTAGTCCCCCCCCCCCTCCTCCCTCTCCCCCCAGATACATTCTCAGTGGCTTTAGTCCCCCCCCCCCCCTCCCGCCAGATACACTCTTCAGTGGCTTTAGTCCGCCCCCCTCCCACCCCAGATACATCTCTCAAGTGCTTTAGTCCCCCCCCCTCCTGGGGCCAGGATTAACATCTCTTCAGTGGCTTTAGTTCCCCCCCCCCTCCCCCAGATACACTCTTCAGTGGCTTTAGTCGCGCCCTCCCCCTCCCCCTCCCCAGATAATTCTCAGTGGTTTAGTCCCCCCCACCCTCCCTCCCCAAATACATCTCTTCAGTGGCTTTAAAGTTCCCCCCCCCTCCCTCCAGATACATCCTCTTCAGTGCTTTTAGTCCCCCCCCCCCTCCTCCAATACATCTCTTTCAGTGGGCTTTAGTCCCCCCTCCCTCCCCCAGATACATCTCTTCAGTGGCTTTAAGTCACCCCCCCCCTCCCCAGATACATCTCTCAGTGGCTTAGGTCCCCCCCCCCCTTTCCCTCCCCCAGATACATCTCTTCAGTGGCTTTAGTTCCCCCCCTCCCCAGATACACTCTTCAGTGGCTTTAGTCCCCCCCTCTCCCCAGATACATCTCTCAGTGGCTTTAGCCCCCCCCTCCCTCCCCCAGATTAACATCTCTTCAGTGGCTTTAGTCCCCCCTACCTCCCCCAGATACATCTTTCAGTGGCTTTTAGTCCCCCCCCTCCCCCAGATACATCTCTTCAGTGGTTTAGTCCCCCCCCCCTCCCCAGATACATCTCTAGTGGCTTTTAGTCCCCCCCCTCCACCCACGATACAATCTCTTCAGTGGCTTTAGTTCCCCGCCCCTCCCCCAGAATACATCTCTTCAGTGGCTTAGTCCCCCCCTCCCCAAGATACATCTCTTCAGTGGCTTTAGTCCCCCCCTCCTCCCCCAGATACATCTTCTTCAGTGGCTTTAAGTCCCGCCCGCTCCCCAGATACAATCTCTTCATGGCTTTAGTCCCCCCCCTCCCCCAGATGACATCTCTTCAGTGGCTTTAGTCCCCCCTCTCCCCCAGATACATCTCTTCAGTGGCTTTAGTACCCCCCTCACCCCACTACATCTCTTTCAGTGGCTTTAGTCCCCCTCTCCCCAGATACATCTCTTCAGTGGCTTTAGTCCCCCCCCCCCCAGATACATCTCTCCAGTGGCTTTTTAAGTCCCCCCCCCCCAGATACATCTCTTCAGTGGCTTTAGTCCCCCCCCCCAGAATACATCTCTTCAGTGGCTTTAGTCCCCCCCCCCCCAGATACTCTC
>NW_019945396.1:19370-46436 GCF_002910315.2 Salvelinus sp. IW2-2015
GTCAGGAAATGTTACATGTACAATTGACAGTTAGGACAGGTACAGGTTAGGTAGACAGGTACAGGTTAGGGATAGGGTACAGGTTTACAGGTTACAGGTTAGGATAGGGTACATAGGATAGGGTACAGGTTACGGGTTACAGGTAGATAGGTACAGGTGGATAGGTACAGGTTAGGTTACAGGTTAGGATAGGGTACAGGTTAGGATTGAGGGTACAGGTTAGGAGTAGGACAGGGTACAGGTTAGGATAGGGTACAGGTTATGGTTACAGGTTAGGATAGGGTACAGGTTAGGATAGGATACAGGTTATGGTTACAGGTTAGGATAGGGTACAGGTAGGATAGGATACAGGTATGGTTACAGGTTAGGATAGGGTACAGGTTAGGATAGGATACAGGTTAGGATAGGTTAACAGGTTATGGTTACAGGTTAGGATAGGATAGGGTACAGGTTAGAGAGGGTACAGGTTGGGATAGGATACAGGGGGAGGGTACAGGTTAGTAGGACAGGTTATGGTTACAGGTTAATGGGACAGTTAGGATAGGGTACAGGTTAGGATAGGATACAGGTATGGTTACAGGTTAGGATAGGATACAGTTATGGTTACAGGTTAGGACAGGGGTACAGGTTAGGATAGGGTACAGTTAGGATAGGACAGGGTACAGGTTAGATAGGTACAGGTTATGGTTACAGTTAGGATAGGGTACAGGTTAGGATAGGATACAGGTTATGGTTACAGGTTGGGATAGGGTACAGGTTAGGATAGGATACAGGTTATGTTACAGGTTAGGATAGGTACAGGTTATGGTACAGGTTGGGATAGGGTACAGGTTAGGGTTACAGTGGACAGGTGTAGGGTATATGTTGGGGTGCGGTTAGGGTACAGGTTAGATTTAGGGTACAGGTTAGATTTAGGGTACAGGTTAGGGTTACAAGTTAGATTTAGAGGTACAGGTTAGATTATAGGACAGGTTAGATTTAGGGTACAGGTTAGATTTAGGGTACAGGTTAGATTAGGTATTAGATTTGGGTACAGGTTAGGGTTACAGTGGACAGGTTAGATTCAGGGTACATGTTAGGTTAGGGTTAGAGTGTAGGAAGGGTACAGGTTAGGGTACTGGGTACAGGTTAGATTTAGGGTACAGGTTAGGGTTACAGTGGAGGAAAGAGGACAGCTCACATATAATTTAATGTTGTTATCCAATTGTCTTAAATAACCAACTTCCTCATTCTGCTTGTACTCATAAGTGACTAACTTCCTCATTCTGCTGTTGTCCTCATAAGTGACTAACTTCCTCATTCTGCTGTTGTCCTCATGAGTGACTAACTTCCTCATTCTGCTGTTGTCCTTATTCTGCTGTTGTCCTCATAAGTGGCTAACTTCCTATTCTGCTGTTGTCCTCATAATGTTAACAACTTCCTCATTCTGCTGTTGTCCTCATAAGTGAACAACTTCCTCATTCTGCTGTTGTCCTCATAAGTGACTAACTTCCTCATTCTGCTGTTGTCCTCATAAGTGACTAACTTCCTCATTCTGTCCTATCCTAACCTGTACCCTATCCTAACCTGTAACCATAACCTGTACCCTATCCTAACCTGTACCCTATCCTAACCTGTAACCGTAACCTGTACCCTATCCTAACCTGTACCCTATCCTAACCTGTAACCGTAACCTGTACCCTATCCTAACCTGTACCCTGTCCTATCCTAACCTGTACCCTGTCCTAACCTGTCAATTGTACATGTACATTCCTACAATCTAGATAGCTTTACAGAAGGCAGGGATTAAAATAACATTTCTGTTGGCACTGAAAATACTCCATAGGAAACACTATCAACGCGTTTCATCTATTGCCCCAGAATGCTGTGCAACATATAAAAGACATTGTATGGACAGCAGTTTTTGAAGTAGTCTCTGTGAGCTGCTTTCGGACCAATCATGTGTGCTACAGACACACATTCAACAAATTAGAAAAGACAGGCAGGTTTCAGGAAGTGTTGCTTCTCTTCCTGGTTCTGGGTCTTTTCTTCATGATCATCTCCGTCTCCTGGTCGCTCTCACAGTCCCTCTGGAAGTATGATGAAACAACAGACCTTAACCCGAGTTGCAAACCTTAACCCGAGCTGCAGACCTTAACCCGAGCCAGAAACAACCCTTACCGCTCAACAACATGCCTCAAATGGTTTCTTTAGCATTCAGAGAACGATGTCACACTTCTGTTCCCAAAACAACTGAATGTACAGTGTAAAACCATCAACTGAGTTAAGTGTTACTTATTTTAGTTTGAGAACTAACATGTCTGTGGAAAGCAGAAGCATGCCACCACCGTGATAGTACCCAGGCGGCATATTTATAACACCTTTCACAGGGACTGTACTGTTGCCTACTGTATACTGCTAACAACATATACTGTAATAGAGTCATGCTGCCAGTCCCATGACCTGCTGTAGATCTGATCTAGTTAGACCTGCTGTAGATCTGATCTAGTTAGCCCATAGACCTGCTGTAGGTCTGATCTAGTTAGCCCATAGACCTGCTGTAGATCTGATCTAGTTAACCCATAGACCTGCTGTAGATCTGATCTAGTTAACCCATAGACCTGCTGTAGATCTGATCTAGTAGCCGATAGCACCTTGCTTGGTATGGATCTGACTAGTACCCATAAGACCTGCTTCTAAATGATCTAGTTAAGCCCAGTCGACCTGCTGTCTTGTAAGATCTGGATCTAGTGCCCTGAAACTGCGTATATCTGGTCTAGTTAGCCCATAGTTGAAGATTAGTTAGAATGCTGTTAGATCTGATCTAGTTAGCCCAGTAGCAGGACTGTGAGATCTTATCATAGGTTAGCATAGAGCTTGTGTAGATTGATCTAGTGTAGAGCCCAAAATGAAGTGTATGAACCTAATGTAGATCTGATCTAGTGACCCATAGACTGCTTAGGATGGACAGTTTAGCCCATTAACTTGCTGGTAATTGATCTATTAGGCCGATAGAGCTGGCTGTAGATCTGATCTAGTTTGCCCATCACTGCTGTACAGTGATGAACTAATGTATGATCTTGAATCTAGTAACCATAAGACCTGTTGTAGGACTGATCTAGTATAACTCATAGACCTGTTGTAGATCTGATTAGTGTAGGATCATAACCGTATGTAGATCTGATGTGTTAAACCCATAGCTGCTTTGCTATGATCGTAAGAGTGTGTAAGTGGGTAGTTGGGTTGAATTGTTCTGCTGGTGGAGTGATAACTAATGTGTATTCCGATCCTAAGGTCCCGTAGATTCTGATCTAGTTGACATATGACCTGCTGGGTAAGATTATACTAGTAGAAGCTGTAGAGAAGCTTGAAGGTTACATATATGATAGGGTTTACTTCAGAGGCTCTGTGTTTAAGATCTGATTAGTTAGCCATTATTGGGAGCGCTGGCTGGTACGCGTGGATAGACTACAGTAGAATCTGATGTCTCGGTTAGTCTCCATATATCCGTATGAGCTGGGTTGTGAAGTGAGAAGGGGATAATGAAGGATGTAAGATCTGATCTAGTTAACCATAGACCGTCTGGTAACTCGTGATAGCTAACCATTAGACTGCTGTAGATCTGATTTAGTCTAACCCAATAAGACCTGCTGTACCCAGCTGATAACAATGTAGAATACCTGATCTAGTTACCACATAGCGCTGGCAGATACTAATGTAGGATCTGACTAGGTTAACCCAACGAGCCTGCTGTAGATCTGATGCTAGTTACGCCATAGACCATGCTGGTACAGGATCGATAACTAGATGGTATGGGATTATGAAATCTAGTTACGTAGACTGCATGAGATCATGACCTGACTGCGGTACAGTGATAACTATGTTAGATCTGATCGAGTTAACCCATGACCTGCTGAGATTGACTCTAGTTAACACATAGACCTGCTGGTAGCGAGATAGACTATAATCTACTAGTAAACCGTAGATCTGAATGCTAGTTAACCCATAGACCTGCTGGTAGATCTGATCTAGTTAACCCATAGACCTGCTGTACCCATGATAACTAATGTAGATTGATCTAGTTAACCCATAGACTCTGGTAGATCTGATCTAGTTAACCCATAGCACTGCTGGTACCAGTGATAACTAATGTAGATCTGATCTAGTTAACCCGATAAGATTACTAACCGCTGTAGATCTGATCTAGTTACCATAACCTGCTGTAAGATTGTCTAATAACCCATAATGCTTACAGTGATACACTAATGTAATCATTGACAGTTAACCCTGACCTGCTATAGATCTGATCTAGTTAACCCATAGACCTGCTGGTACCAGTGATAACTAATGTAGATCTGATCTAGTTACCATGAACCTGCTGTACCCAGTGATAACTAATGGTTAGATCTGATCTAGTTAACCTGCATAGACCTGCTGTACCAGTGATAACTAATGATCTGATCTAGTTAACCCATAGACCTGCTGTACCAGTGATAACAATGTAGATCTATCTGTTAACCCATAGACCTTCTGGTACAGTGATAATAATGTAGATCTGATCGTCGGTTAATCTCCGTAGACCTGCTGTACCAGTGATAACTATGTAGATTGATCTAGTTCACCATAGACCTGCTGGTACCAGTGATAACTAATGTAGATCTGATCTAGTTAACCCATAGACCTGCTGGTACCAGTGATAACTAATGTAGAAAAACATGTTGACTCGGGATAAGAGCGCCTGATGAAGGACTCTGGATAAGATGACTACAATCTAAACGTAGACTACAGCAGTGGAGGCTGCTGAGGGGAGGACGGCTCATAATAATGGCTGGAACAGAGCAAATGGAAACCATGTTTGATTTGACTCCATTCCACTCATTACCACGAGCCTGTCCTCCCTGATTAAGGCGCCACCAGCCCCCATGTGGACTACACTGTGAGCTCCTGTTGTACGTACCTCGTCCTGGGCTGCCAGCTTGGGATGACCTTTCTTCATCATACGAGTTAAATGGTTACAGAGAGACACAATTCTGAAGGAAAGCTGTAGGGGGGAAGAGTTTAGAGTGATAAGAGGCTCCATCTACACAAACCAGGCTGGGGGGAATGTAGGCCCTGAGGCAGACACACAGTTGTGATTAGGAGAGCAACCAAGTCCATAAATTCATTCCCCCAAAGGTTTCTTTCCATACACTCCTATTGCCGTGTAAGGTCTGTTTTTACCTTCCATCTGCGTCGGGCGTATTGTCTCCTGAAGTTCTCCAGGTTGACTACAGACTGTCTCTTGACCAGGGCCTGTCTGGAGTCCAATGGCTGCAGGGAGACAACACACACGGTTAAAGACAGGGTCCTATACCTAGGTGATCTATGCTAAGCAACAGCGTTGTGTCCGATTCAAGACCGGAGCAAACCGAGACGGGGACAAGACCAGAATAATGTGAGTACAAATTCACCACCATGATAAGAGTTCAACATGTCCAGTATTTCTGTGTTAATATTTCAGAACAACATAGTGGTGAAAAAAATTGTACAAACCCAAACACAGTGGGGAAGAATGGGCCTTCTACGCCTTCAAAGAAGGGCTAATGATTAATAAAACATGTTTTATTTTATTTATTTAACCTTTATTTAACTAGGCAAGTCAGTTTTAAGGACAAATTCTTATTTACAATGACATGGGGACGGGGGCTAGGAGAGTGTCCATGATCGTGTCTTTGAATGAAGAGATGGAGATAAAACTGTCCAGTGATATTAAGTTCTCTTCCATTTGGGAACTTTACAGTCCTATTGATCGAACAACCATGAAAAGGTAGCCTCTCTCTCCCTCAGTTATGCACATCAACAAGACCAACAACTAATGCTAGCCAGAGCAAGATGAGCTAAAATCTAACGAAGGAACATTAGATAAACCCTCTCAAACTTTTTCAGCTAGATGGCCGTCAAAATTGCACTGATAAACAATGGGGAATTGTGGCCTACTCTTCCTTCTGCAGCTTGCCTGCCAATGCATGCTTATCCCAACCAAGCACCCAAGATAACTGGCTAAATTTGGCTAGCTTGCTAGCTAGCTACTTCCAGACACAAATGAGAGAACAGCTCACTCTTACCATTTTACTGGCCGTAGCAGAGCTGGTTAGGCTAGTTAGGCTGTTTACATGTTATCCAGAGCGTTCTTGACTAACTATTAAGGTTTGTACGTTTTACCGGCCGTAGCAGAGCTGGCTAGGCTAGTTAGGCTGTTTACACGTTATCCAGAGCGTTCTTGACTAACTATTACGGTTTTTACGTTTTACCGGCCGTAGCAGAGCTGGTTAGGCCTTTTCTTTTTGCCTACATTTACTGACACCGGTCATATTCAGCAGGTGTTGCGCTTTCGTAAATTCAGCAGTCCTCTGAAATCGGAGTAGATCGCCAGAGTGAATTTACGAAAGCAAGATATCTAACTGTATAACAGTCGTTGAAGTTCTTAATAATCAAATGACTCCTGCATCTCTGACTGTGTATAGCCACCGAAAACAATATGAGGGGGAAAAGTCAGTTAGGGCGTCAACATTTCAATCTCAGCAGAACAGAACGTTATAGTCGAGCTTCAAAGTGCTCAACAAATATAACAAACTGTGTCATTACCTGTATCCAGGGATGTTTCAGAGCACCATGGATTGTCAACCGTTTTCTGAAAGGCAGAGAACAACAATAAAGGTTTGTTAGCTTAGCGAGGGGACGCGCGCGCGCACACACACACACATAAAGAAGTGTTGTCGCTCTATGAAAACAGATGGTTGGCAAGTGAACAAGTCCCATCCTGCCTCGACACTGACAACCTCTGGGGTATGCATGTACTGTAGGTTCCTTTCCCAGCTGGATGTTGTGTCTCTGTCCCTCAAGGAAACAAGTCCAGTGACTAATCAATTAACAAAGAAAGATGAATACTGGAGGGATGCTAGTCCTGAGCTACAGGCAGTTAGATTTTGGTATGTCATTTTGGGCGAAAATTGGAAAAACAGAAGTAGATCCTTATTAAGTATGCTCCCTTTAATTCTCTCCCTCCCCACCCGGAGGACCTGAGCCCTAGGACCATGCCTCAGGACCACCTGGCCTGATGACTCCTTGCTGTCCCCAGTCCACCTGGCCGTGCTGCTGCTCCAGTTTCAACTGTTCTGCCTGTGGCTATTGAACCCTGACCTGTTCACTGGACGTGCTACCTTGTCCCGGACCTGCTGGTTTTGACTCTCTCTCTCTAACTCTGAACGCTTGGGTATAAAAAGCCAATTGACATTTACTCCTGAGGTGCTGACCCTCTACAACCACTGTGATTATTATTTGACCCTGCTGGTCATCCATGTTCTGTTATAATCACCACCCGGCACAGCCAGAAGAGGACTGGCCACCCCTCATAGCCTGGTTCCTCTCAAGGTTTCTTCCTAGGTTCTGGCCTTTCTAGGGAGTTTTTCCTAGCCACCGTGCTTCTACACCTGCATTGCTTGCTGTTTGGGGTTTTAGGCTGGGCTTCTGTACAGCACGTTGTGACATCACTGATGTAAAAAGGGCTTTATAAATAAATGTGATCGATTGATGTTAAGTAACACACACTAGCGCTGAGCAATCAGTGCTTTTTGAGGTCGTTTCGGTTTGATTATAAAAAAATAATCTTGTTTTCGGTGTAGATTTTTTTTTAAATAATGAAATGCGCTATGCATTATGTGGGTTGAACGCTGTTACAACACAGAATAAAACAATTCATCATAGTCCCATGATGGTCGTGACTGTCCATTACTGCCGATCATTTATTAACCATCATTTATTCACGTTAATATGTCAGTTGTTTATTACATTAGTTTTATTTATCTGTAGAGCTGCTGTCTGACAACATCACTGTTTTAGTAGTTCTTCAAAGTAAATAAGGCTTTTATGACTGCTGAATAGCAACTATCAATGACTTGGATGATGTATTTTCAGGTTAAGATAACTTGTGGAAAGAACTGCCCTCTATCTCGTGCATTTTTTGTGTGTCTGCCCCACACTAAAAGAAACACACAGACCGGACAAGGAGGCGCGCAATGGATTATGGTCATTGTAGTTAATTACTACGTTTTCTGCACTTAAACTATGTAGAATTATTGGCCTGTTGGAAACTACAACTCCCTACTACATCACACAGTCTGGGCTTGATCTGATTCATCTCCAGAGAAACTACACAATGTGCTCATTGAGCTCACAGGAAAACCCTGAAGAAAATGGAATTCAAATAATTTTACCGAAGTCGGTCAATTAGTTGTTTAAAAACGGAAAAAGAACCTACATTTTGATGAATCGCATCAGCACTGACACTCTCAGGTTCAGTTCTCTCCTCTGCAGCTGGCTAGCTCAGAACTCTACATACTGGTCTTCATTCTCATCTGACCTCTGGCCTCCAGCCTGCCTCCAGGTGAGAACTGACTCTAACCGCTAACCTGGTGTCTTTCTCCAGTAGTTGTCGTATAAAGCTTTTGGCCAGCTCACTGGTCCTGCTGAACAACTCGTCATCAAACTCGTAGGCTACGGCTGAGATGTTCCCCAGAGTCTCCTGCTTTGAGTCACCAAGGAACGGCGATGCTCCACTCAACCTGAAAACAAAGAGTCATTACAGACACCGTCCAAACTGTCAGATCAATACATGTATTTCTGAAGAGGTTTTCACCGTTTCTACTTACAGTATGTAGGTGATGACTCCGATGCTCCTGGGACAGAAGAGGAGAACACATGGTTCATCTGCTGAAATGATTCACAGCCCGTCAACGGTACTGGTGTTGTATCTGTAGTGAGGTTGGCGGATGGAACACACGGTGTCTGTGTGTATCTGTGAGTGTATATCTATGTATCTATCTGTGTGTATATCTATGTGTGTGTCTATCTATGTGTGTATCTATCTATGAGTGTATATCTATGTACTGTATCTATCTGTGTGTCTATCTATGTGTGTATCTATCTATGAGTGTATATCTATGTACTGTATCTATCTGTGTGTGTATCTATGTGTGTATCTATCTGTGTGTTTATCTATCTGTGTGTATCTATGTGTGTATATCTATGTATTTATCTGTGTGTGTATCTATGTGTGTATCTATCTGTGTGTATCTATCTGTGTGTATCTATCTATGAGTGTATATCTATGTATCTGTATCTATCTGTGTGTATCTATCTGTGTGTGTATCTAGCTATGTGTGTATCTGTGTGTGTCTCTATGTGCATCTGTGTGTGTGTATCTACAATACCAGTCAAAAGGATTTTTCTTTATTTGTACAATTTTTTTTGTACATTGTAGAATAATAGTGAAAACATTCAAACTTATGAAATAAAACATATGGAATCATGTAGTATCCAAAAAAGTGTTAAACAAATCTAAATATATGTTATATTTGAGATTCTTCAAAGTAGCCACCCTTTGCCTTGATGACAGCTTCGCACACTCTTGGCATTCTGTCAACCAGTTTCATGAGTTAGTCACCTGGAATGCATTTCAATTAACAGGTGTGCCTTGTTAAAAGTTAATTTGTGGAATTTCTTTCCTTCTAATTTGAGCCAATCAGTTGTGTTGTGACAAGTTAGGGGTGGTATACAGAAGATAGTCCTATTTGGTTAAGAAACAAGTCCATGTTATTGCAAGAACAGCTCAAATAAGCAAATAGAAACGACAGTCCATCATTACTTTGAGTGCAGTCGTCAAAACCATCAAGTGCTGTGATGAAACTGGCTCTCATGAGGACCGCCACAGGAAAGGAAGGCCCAGAGTTACCTCTGCTGCAGAGGATAAGTTCATTAGAGTTACCAGACTCAGAAATTGCAGCCCAAATAAATGCTTCACAGAGTTCAAAGTAACAGACACATCAACTGTTCAGAGGAGACTGCGTGAATCAGGTCTTCATGGTCAAATTGCTGCAAAGAAACCCCTACTAAAGGACACCAATAAGAAGAAGAGACTTGCTTGGGCCAAGAAACACGAGCTATGGACACATTAGACCGGTGGAAATCTGCCCGTTTGGTCTGATGAGTCAACTTTGAGATTTTTTGTTCCAACCGCCGTGTCTTTGTGAGATGCAGAGTAGTGTGAACGGATGATCTCTGCATGTGTGGTTCCCACCGTGAAGCATGGAGGAGGAGGTGTGATAGTGTGGGGGGTGATTTGTTTAGAGTTCAAGGCACACTTAACCAGCATGGCTACCACAGCATTCTCCAGCGATACACCATTCCATCTGGTTTGGGCTTAGTGGGACTATCATTTGTTTTTCAACAGGACAATGACCCAACACACCTCCAGGCTGTGTAAGAGCTATTTGACCAAGAAGGAGAGTGATGGACTGCTGCATCAGATGACCTGGTCTCCACAATCACCCGACCTCAACCCAATTGAGATGGTTTGGGATGAGTTGGACCGCAGAGGGAAGGAAAAGCAGCCAACAAGTGTTCAGCATACTCCTTCAAGACTGTTGGAAAGCATTCCAGTTGAAAGCTGGTTGAGAGAATGCCAAGTGTGCAAAGCTGTCATCATGGCACAGGGTGGCTACTTTGAAATAATCTCAAATATATTTGACTTGTTTTAACACATTTTTGGTTACTACAATGATTCCATATGTGTTATTTCATCGTTTTGATGTCTTCACTATTATTCTACAAAATAGTAAAAAAAAAGAAATCCCCTTAAATGAGTAGGTGTGTCCAAACTTTTGACTGGTAGTGTGTGTGTGTGTGTGTGTGTGTGTGTGTGTGTGTGTGTGTGTGTGTGTGTGTGTGTATCTATGTGTGTATCTATGTGTGTCTGTGTGTCTCACAGTGGGGCGACAGGTAGCCTGCAGTGGTTAGAGTGTAGAGGTGCAGCGTTAGCCTAGTGGTTAGAGTGTGGAGGTGGCAGCGTAGCCTAGTGGTTAGAGCGTTGGACTAGTAACCGAAAGGTTGCAAGATTGAATCCCCGAGCTGACAAGGTACAATCTGTCGTTCTCCCTGAACAAGGCAGTTAACCCACTGTTCCTAGGCCGTCATTGTAAATAAGAATGTGTTCTTAGATGATTTGCCTAGGTAAGTCTCTATGTGTGTGTATCTATTGTGCATCTGTGAAAGCATGTTGTATAAATTAAACCAATGAGGTAGTTATCAGCTCTTACCACATGTCTGCTTCTAAACCCAGAGGCTCATAGTTGACGACTTCTGGAGCTGGAAATACACATATCACAACACTACATTATCACAATACATACACATTATCACAAACACTACATTATCACAATACATACACATTATCACAACACACTACAGTCTCTCCACTATACAATACATACTACATTATCACAATACATACACATTATCACAACACACTACAGTCTCTCCACTACACAATATGTACACATTATCACAACACACTACAGTCTCTCCACTACACAACACATACACATTATCACAATACATACACATTATCACAACACACTACAGTCTCTCCACTACACAATATGTACACATTATCACAACACACTACAGTCTCTCCACTACACAACACATACACATTATCACAATACATACACATTATCACAACACACTACAGTCTCTCCACTACACAATACATACACATTATCACAACACACTACAGTCTCTCCACTACACAATACATACACATTATCACAACACACTACAGTCTCTCCACTACACAATACATACACATATTCACAACACACTACAGTCTCTCCACTACACAATACATACACATTATCACATACATACACATTATCACAACACACTACAGTCTCTCCACTACACAATGCATACACATTATCACAACACACTACAGTCTCTCCACTACACAATACATACACATTATCACAACACACTACAGTCTCTCCACTACACAATACATACACATTATCACAACACACTACAGTCTCTCCACTACACAATGGCACAACACTACAGCTCTACACAATGTCACACCACTACACATTCTCTCCAACATAGTCTATTGTTAAATATCAGTAAATAAAATGTAGATGAAGCCTGGTATACATAAACATGGAGTCCTCCTCAATGCCTTGAAATACTTACCCACAAATTCAGGTGTCCGAAGACTTTTTAAAGTCCGTCCGACCTGGTCCATCTTTTAGAGCCAGACCAAAGTCTATGATCTTGATGCGTGGTAGATCGACGTTCTTATCCAACAGCATGATGTTCTCAGGCTGAAAACAAGAACATTAGGTGCTACAGAGCCCCTGTTGATAAACAGGGTCACCAGAACATTAGGTGCTACAGAGCCCCTGTTGATAAACAGGGTCACCAGAACAGAGCCCCTGTTGATAAACAGGGTCACCAGAACAGAGCCCCTGTTGATAAACAGGGTCACCAGAACAAGGTGCTACAGAGCCCCTGTTGATAAACAGGGTCACCAGAACAGAGCCCCTGTTGATAAACAGGGTCACCAGAACAGAGCCCCTGTTGATAAACAGGGTCACCAGAACAGAGCCCCTGTTGATAAACAGGGTCACCAGAACATTAGGTGCTACAGAGCCCCTGTTGATAAACAGGGTCACCAGAACAGAGCCCCTGTTGATAAACAGGGTCACCAGAACAGAGCCCCTGTTGATAAACAGGGTCACCAGAACAGACCCCTTTGATAAACAGGGTCACCAGAACAGAGCCCCTGTTGATAAACAGGGTCACCAGAACATTAGGTGCTACAGAGCCCCTGTTGATAAAACAGGGTACCCAGAACAGAGCCCCTGATGATAAACAGGGTCACCAGAACAGAGCCCCTGTTGATAAACAGGGTCACCAGAACAGAGCCCCTGTTGATAAACAGGGTCACCAGAACAGAGCCCCTGTTGATAAACAGGGTCACCAGAACATTAGTGCTACAGAGCCCCTGTTGAAAACAGGGTAACCAGAACAAGCCCCTGTTGATAAACAGGGTCACCAGAACAGAGCCCCTGTTGATAAACAGGGTCACCAGAACAGAGCCCCTGTTGATAAACAGGGTCACCAGAACATTAGGTGCTACAGAGCCCCTGTTGATAAACAGGGTCACCAGAACAGAGCCCCTGTTGATAAACAGGGTCACCAGAACAGAGCCCCTGTTGATAAACAGGGTCACCAGAACAGAGCCCCTGTTGATAAACAGGGTCACCAGAACAGAGCCCCTGTTGATAAACAGGGTCACCAGAACATTAGGTGCTACAGAGCCCCTGTTGATAAACAGGGTCACCAGAACAGAGCCCCTGTTGATAAACAGGGTCACCAGAACAGAGCCCCTGTTGATAAACAGGGTCACCAGAACAGAGCCCCTGTTGATAAACAGGGTCACCAGAACAGAGCCCCTGTTGATAAACAGGGTCACCAGAACAGAGCCCCTGTTGATAAACAGGGTCACCAGAACATTAGGTGCTACATTAGGTGCAACATGAGATGTGTTTTGAGTTACCTGATTATAATGTCCATCTTAGCGTCCGCATTAAAAGGAAGAACATTATATTGTGAACTGAGGTACAGTGAGTTCAAAGACTGATTATAGTTGACCCTTCGCTAAGCCCTGCCCCAGAAATTTGGGCAACCAATCGCAGCTCTCCAATGGATATCAACTGTCGTCGAGTCCGACACCTTTGACAGGCTTTTGTTTCAAACTCGTGAAAGCCAATGAGAGCTATGGCAAAACGGACAGTTTTCATCAAACGTAGCAAAAATATTTAAAAAGCTAAATAACCGTGAACTTGGGGTAGTTGCTACGGTGATTCCTGAAATTCACAGCCTGTTGGAGTATTTTTCAAATCTAAATTATACTTTTGTTACATTGTTTGCTAGCTCAGATGGTTAGCTGGTGCTATCTCATTGACCACCAAACGTTGGTAACGGTAGCTAGCTAGCCACTTGATATAACTAGTTTTCTCAAAATGTATGTTAGCTAGCTAAGTTAGCCATGTTACTAATACAAAATACCGTCTGTTGAGGATGTCTGTCTGTCTGCTACAGGTCAGAGAGCACAGGGAGGATGTCTGTCTGTCTGCTACGGGTCAGAGAGCACAGGGGGATGTCTGTCTGTCTGCTATGGGTCAGAGAGCACAGGGAGAATGTCTGTCTGTCTGCTACAGGTCAGAGAGCACAGGGAGGATGTCTGTCTGTCTGCTATGGGTCAGAGAGCACAGGGAGGATGTCTGTCTGTCTGCTACGGGTCAGAGAGCACAGGAGAATGTCTGTCTGTCTGCTACAGGTCAGAGAGCACAGGAGGATGTCTGTCTGTCTGCTACGGGTCAGAAGCACAGGGAGGATGTCTGTCTGTCTGCTACGGGTCAGAGAGCACAGGAGGATGTCTGTCTGTCTGCTATGGGTCAGAGAGCACAGGGAGAATGTCTGTCTGTCTGCTACAGGTCAGAGAGCACAGGAGGATGTCTGTCTGTCTGCTATGGGTCAGAGAGCACAGGGAGGATGTCTGTCTGTCTGCTATGGGTCAGAGAGCACAGGGAGAATGTCTGTCTGTCTGCTATGGGTCAGAGAGCACAGGGAGAATGTCTGTCTGTCTGCTATGGGTCAGAGAGCACAGGGAGAATGTCTGTCTGTCTGCTATGGGTCAGAGAGCACAGGGAGGATGTCTGTCTGTCTGCTACGGGTCAGAGAGCACAGGGAGAATGTCTGTCTGTCTGCTATGGGTCAGAGAGCACAGGGAGAATGTCTGTCTGTCTGCTATGGGTCAGAGAGCACAGGGAGAATGTCTGTCTGTCTGCTATGGGTCAGAGAGCACAGGGAGGATGTCTGTCTGTCTGCTACGGGTCAGAGAGCACAGGGGAAATGTCTGTCTGTCTGCTATGGGTCAGAGAGCACAGGGAGGATGTCTGTCTGTCTGCTACGGGTCAGAGAGCACAGGGAGAATGTCTGTCTGTCTGCTATGGGTCAGAGAGCACAGGGAGAATGTCTGTCTGTCTGCTATGGGTCAGAGAGCACAGGGAGATTTGTCTGTCTGTCTGCTATGGGTCAGAGAGCACAGGGAGAATGTCTGTCTGTCTGCTATGGGTCAGGGAGCACAGGGAGAATGTCTGTCTGTCTGCTATGGGTCAGAGAGCACAGGGAGAATGTCTGTCTGTCTGCTATGGGTCAGAGAGCACAGGGAGAATGTCTGTCTGTCTGCTACGGTAATTGTCCGTGACTGCCGGTCTCACGGTAATTGTCCGTGACTGCCGGTCTCACGGTAATTGTCCGTGACTGCCGTTCTCACGGTAATTGTCCGTGACTGCCGGTCTCACGGTAATTGTCCGTGACTGCCGTTCTCACGGTAATTGTCCGTAACTGCCGTCTCACGGTAATTGTCCGTGACTGCGGTCTCACGGTAATTGTCATGTAAATGACTGCCGTTCTCACGGTAATTGTCCGTGACTGCCGGTCTCACGATAATTGTCATGTAAATGACTGCCGTTCTCACGGTAATTGTCCGTAACTCCGGTCTCACGATAATTGTCATGTAAATGACTGCCGTTCTCACGGTAATTGTCCGTAACTGCCGGTCTCACGATAATTGTCATGTAAATGACTGCCGGTCTCACGATAATTGTCATGTAAATGACTGCCGTTCTCACGGTAATTGTCCGTAACTGCCGGTCTCACGGTAATTGTCCGTTAATGAACATTAACACGTTTAGCACCTTCAGGCCTCCGTGCATACAAGCCGTGATGCGCCCCTTGGCAACATCTACAAACAAAATAATAAGTCTAATAAATAAATGTAATATACTCCATCACAATGAATCCCTTATTTACTCCAGGCAGATCTAAAGAAACATCCGGATATCATTCTGTATTCAGTTTACCTACAATATTACCTTATGGCACTGCCGAAACAATGTCTTCAATTATTTTAGAAAAAAAAAATTCAATTTATTTGGAATCGTTTTTGCTTTGTCATGATGGTGTATTGTGTGTAGATTGATGAGGGATAAATAAAAATATATATATTTTAGAGGGCTGTAACGTAACAAAATGTGGAAAAAGTCAAGGGGTCTGAATACTTTCCGAATGCACTGTATTGTATAACGGCACAATCATCATTTTAATTCAGGCTTTTTGGGCCTATGCAGAAGACCCATACGACATCTTAAATGCTTTGAATGAATCATCACCTTAGAAAGCGCTGTCCATTTCGTTATGTTTGGCTTTGAAACAAGATCCACAACGACCAGGTTCTCCGCGCAGTTTCAACCTGCTGTTGATCGATCACAGTGAGGTCCAAAAATGTAGCCTGACAGTGAGTTTTAAAAGATACTGTTTAGATTGATGTCAGAGTGATTAGGGGGACAATAGAACACCAGGCCAGTACCAGATGGTTGTTAAAGAGGTGGGTAGTACCAATGCATCAGCCCCATTCATGTACAGAGCTCACAGTAGGAGTTTACCATGACTCAACGTCCATGACTGACTGCGGTCATGACTCACGACCGACTGTGGTCATGACTCACGACTGACTGCGGTCATGACTCAAGACTTACTGCGGTCATGACTCACGACTGTCTGTGTGGTAGTACCGCCCTAATTTAGTGACACACTACACTGATGACAGCTCACCACAATCCTTGGAGGAACTATTTCCAACCAACAGCTCAACTTCACCACACACGTTCCATATCACTAAAACGGCATGAGCATGTAGAGTACCTTGAGGTCAAAGTGTGCTATCCTCTTGCCGTGGAGGAACTGTACTCCGTTCAGGATCTGTTTGATGAACTGGGTAGCTTCCTCTTCGCTCAGAGACTCCTTCTGAGCCAGGAAGTCAAACAGCTCTCCTCCAGACACCCTGAAACACAAACACACACGTTTAGGGCTCCTGTGCTGCAGGTTATTAGGGAAAGGCTGACAGGCTGTCTGTCACCATGCCTTCTATAACACTTACTGACAGGCTGTCTGTCACCATGCCTTCTATAACACTTACTGACAGGCTGTCTGTCACCATGCCTTCTATAACACTTACTGACAGGCTGTCTGTCCACCATGCCTTTCTATAACACTTACTGACAGGCTGTCTGTCACCATGCCTTCTATAACAACTTACTGACAGGCTGTCTGTCACCATGCCTTCAATAACACTTACTGACAGGCTGTCTGTCCACCATGCCTTCTATAACACTTACTGACAGGCTGTCTGTCACACCATGCCTTCTATAACACTTACTGACAGGCTGTCTGTCACCATGCCTTCTATAACACTTACTGACAGGCTGTCTGTCACCATGCCTTCTATAACACTTACTGACAGGCTGTCTGTCACCATGCCTTCTATAACACTTACTGACAGCCGTCTGTGCACCATGCCTTCTATAACACTTACTGACAGGCTGTCTGTCACCATCCTTCTATAACACTTACTGACAGGCTGTCTGTCACCATGCCTTCTATAACACTTACTGACAGGCTGTCTGTCCACCATGCCTTCTATAACACTTACTGACAGGCTGTCTGTCCACCATGCTTCTATAACACTTACTGACAGGCTGTCTGTCACCATGCCTTCTATAACAACTTACTGACAGGCTGTCTGTCACCATGCCTTCTATAACACTTACTGACAGGCTGTCTGTCACCATGCCTCTATAACACTTACTGACAGGCTGTCTGTCACCATGCCTTCTATAACACTTACTGACAGGCTGTCTGTCACCATGCCTTCTATAACACTTACTACAGGCGTTCTGTCACCATGCTTCTATAACACTTACTGACAGGCTGTCTGTCACACCATGCCTTCTATAACACTTACTGACAGGCTGTCTGTCACCATGCCTTCTATAACACTTACTGACAGGCTGTCTGTCACCATGCCTTCTATAACACTTACTGACAGGCTGTCTGTCACCATGCCTTCTATAACAAAACTTACTGACAGGCTGTCTGTCACCATGCCTTCTATAACACTTACTGACAGGCTGTCTGTCACCATGCCTTCTATAACACTTACTGACAGGCTGTCTGTCACCATGCCTTCTTATAACACTTACTGACAGGCTGTCTGTCACCCATGCCTTCTATAACACTTACTGACAGGCTGTCTGTCACCATGCCTTCTATAACACTTACTGACAGGGCTGTCTGTCACCATGCCTTCTATAACCACTTACTGACAGGCTGTCTGTCACCATGCCTTCTATAACACTTACTGACAGGCTGTCTGTCACCATGCCTTCTATAACACTTACTGACAGGCTGTCTGCCACACCATGCCTTCTATAACACTTACTGACAGGCTGTCTGTCACCATGCCTTCTATAACACTTACTGACAGTCACACCATGCCTTCTATAACTAATACATGATATTTCCCTGCTATAGTATTTTTTGTGCTTAATAGTATTCTTGAACTGCACTGTCACTCCCCTTGCTTTGGGTGAGTAAGATGTTAAATATATTTCTTTATCCCTTTTTTAGTTAGTTCCATGTCTTGTCCCGTGAAATGAGTTTCTTGCAACAGGACTGTCACATTTTCATTTCTTGTATTATTTGTTTCCTTTTAAATGTGACATGCCATACACTTCACATGCCATGAAAATATGTTAAATTCTGAAAAAGTATTTTGTCTACCGGCCATAAATCTAAATAGGTCAAAGATGATCATTCCTGTAGTACATAGGAGGAAGGAGAATTGACAAGACATAGGAAGAAGTTGGTAATATGCAATGCTGACAACATGTACTTTAGATGACGTTGGTGCCATTAATATTCAAAACGTAAACAGGAGACAACATTTTCCCACAATACCCTCATATACCCATTGTTCCCGCTCTACCTTCCTCCCCCCTGCCCTATGATCCAATTCCTGAGTAAACAAAACCACTCCTATATCTACCAAGCTTATTTCAATATGGAAATTGATTAAAAGTTGTCTTATTTTAACGTTTTAAACCAGATTCATTAATTCACTTCTTTTTTTTTTTTTTTAAGTATTGTTGAACCTAAAAGGCTCTCCTCCCAAAAGGGATTATAGATAGATATATCTATTATATTATATATATTATAGATAGCCATTCTGGGATAGGAGATAGAAAATATATCAATAAAATTAAACCAAATACAAAAATCTAATCAAATGTTATTTGTCACATGCACCGAATACAACAGGTAGAATACAACAGGTAGAATACAACAGGTAGAATACAACATCTGATCGTGAAATGCTTCCTTTACAAGCGCTTTAACCAACAATGCAGGATCACTTCAATCGTTGTCAGTAGCAACAGAAATATGACCCCAGACAATCGAAAACCAGAAAATAATGACATGTACGTCCTATCATTCTTCATTCTTCTGTTTTTAAATGTCATGGTTCATTTCATTATGTGGACAACGTTCATGTGTCCAGGGAAGTCAGAGTTCGTCGCTTCATATTTTTCCCTCTTGAAGTTCATCGGCTCAAAGTAAAGTTATGTGTTTATGAGGAATAATGCATAATTCCACCTCGTTTTTTCAGTCGAATTTCGAACGGTGTTGTTTGAAATAAAATACAAGTATCCTAGTTACTATTACAGAGTGAAATCAGGACCAGTGACCATGATTTGGAACCGTTTGTTTTAATAAGATTTTAGAAAAAGAACAAGCTATTCCCGTATTGACGTTAGTAAAGTCATACCTGGCTACATTCCTATGAATATGTTAATGTCAGTTATATATTCAAGACTCCTCGACCTTCCTGTGCTTACAGTGTGGGAAGTATTTTTTTTAAATTGTCGTGCTTTTACAGGTCTTTTGCTGCGTTAAATGCGAACTCCTCTCCGTTACGGAAGACATTCAGCCTTGCTGGAAATTGCAGCACGAATCTCAACCCCATGTTGTACAATTCAGTCTTGATGTCATGGGATTGTTGTTGTTTGATATCAGCCGGATGTGATGCCTTTGGTGCTCGAGCGTTTCTCTGCGAGGAGGACACTCCTTCACGGACTATTGATCTCACCAGCAGTGCCCTTGGTCTTGCGCCGGTTTATGTTGGAAAGTCCGATGGACCCTGTCAAGCTCAGGTGACTCTGGCAGCACCCTGTCCCTCGGGATCTCCATCGACAGGTTAGCAGTGGAGGTGGTAGCCTGCGGTAGTTCCACTCTCTCGGGCAGGCCTGTGATTTTGATGGTTTGGTAATCTTGTAATCAGCTCTTCTCCAGCTCAGTAACCCGAGCGTGTATGTCAGTTGCTGACATTTCCAAGTCTGTAACCGGTACTCCCTGGGCTTTCACAGCAATTTTCAGTTTAGATAAAGATGCATTGAGCCTTTTGAATTGACTTGTTCAGCTCCGCTGCAACAGCTTCGTGATTGCCGCTTTAAAAAATGTTGTCTCCTGCTCAAACATTGTAGATAAATGAGCTTGGTGTCCGGCATGTGCTCTGATTTCTTTGGTGCTGATTGTTGCTCCACGGCTATTTTTCTTTATGAAAAAGCTACTAGCTAAATTGGTCCATTTGTTTACTTCTCTGGTATGTAAATATTAGGTCAGTGTTTATTTTATTGCATTTTAAGCAGTAAAAGGGAGATAATATTGAATGATATGTGCGCACCTCACACCATCACTCACCCGTTTTAAACTTAAACATCATTGAGAGCATCTTGACTGGCTGCATCACCACTGGCAACTACTTGGTACCGCAAAGCGCTAGAAGGTAGTGCGAACGGCCCAGTACATCACCGGGGCCAAGCTTCCTGCCATCCAGGACCTCAATACCAGGCGGTGTCAGAGGAAGGCCCTAAAAATGGTCAGACTCCATCCACCCTAGTTATAGACTGTTCTCTCTGCTACCGCATGGCAAGAAAAATCGATGCGGCAACAGGACCCTCAACAGCTTCTAGGCTCAAGCCATAAACACTGCTAAATAGTTAGTTAAATATTTAACCAAATAGCTACCAGGACTATCTGCATTTTGATAAACGGTTAATAAAAAAGAATACATCCCGTATTATCGGGATACGATCCCCAGTTATTGGCCACCTTACTGCTAGCTTAACTTACATAAATTGGAATGTAAATCGGTGGTCAGCTAGCTAGAAGGGTCGCAAAACTTACCGTTATTTTCCAGTCCGTTTAAATGTTGAGTTCGAGGGGAATTAGTCCCCTAACTAACCGATAGTGTCTGAAGTTATGGGGAGTCGGATGTTGGGGGAAAATGTAGCTATTCCTCATGTTATTTTCTTTCTCTCTGCATTGTTGGGAAGGACCTGTAAGCATTTCACTGTTCCTCTACACCTGTTGTTTACCAAGGATGTGACAAATACCATTTTGATTTAGACAGCTGATAACACCATGGACAAAACATCCTCTCTAGATTTTATCACACTAATGTCTGCTCTTCTCTAACAGGCTGGACTCTCACAGGCTGGACTCTCAGGTGTTAGAGATACATCAGTCTAATAGATGGTCTATATACTGTATATCCAGTCTAATAGATGGTCTATATACTGTACTCCGTTAATGCTGGTCTTATACTTGCTACCTCCAGTCTTAATGTGGTCTATATACTGTTACCTCCGTTTAGATGGTTCTATTTTGTATTCGCAGTTATAGAGGTCTATTACTGTCATGTTCTATGTGTGGTTCTATATACTGAATCCGTTAATGTGGTTCTATTCTGTACTCCAGTCTAAATGGTATTGCGTCTAATGTCTATAACTGTTTCCAGTCTAATAGATGGTTTATAACTGTATCCAGTCTATAGTGGTCTATATACTGGTACCATCAGCTATATGGTTAATTACGTATCCAAGTCTTATAGTAATGCGTCTAGTTTCTCAATACTGTACTCAGTTAATAGATTGGTCTATAGTTACTGTACCTCCAGTCTAAATAGATGGTCTATAATCTGTACATCCGTCTAAAGATGGTCTATTGTGTACTACCAGTTCTATAGATGGTGCTATATACTGTAGCTCCAGTCTATGATGGTCTATATACTGTAATCAGTCTAATAAGTGGTCTATATACTGTACTCCAGTTAAATAGAATGGTCTATTATACTGTAACGCATCAGTTAATAACTGGTCTAAGTATACTGTTCATCCAGCTTATAGATGGGTTATATACGTACTCGTCTAATGTATGGTCCTATATATGTCTCCAGTCTATGATGGCTCTTTACTGTATCCGTCTAATGATGTCTTCTATGTAGTCTGTGTTATAGTATGCTCTTACTGACTCTTCTAATAGATGGTTTCGTACTCCAGTTCATAACTGGTCTTATCTATGTCCTCCAGTTTCTGATGGTTCGATTGTCATCGTCTTAGTGGTCTTCTCTGTTACTCGTCTAATAGAATGGATCTATTACTGTATCAGTCTAATAGATGGTCTGTACTGTCATCCAGTTCTCTAGATAGGTCTATATATGTACATTCCAGTCTATAGATGGCGATCGCCGTCTTTACTGTATTCCTGTTTTTGAATGGTTATATACTTGTCTCCGTCTATAGGGGTGGTCTATATTACTGTAATCCGTCTATAAGTGGTCTTTTAAAATGCCTGGGTTCTATATCTGGACCTCGTCTATAGTGGATGGCTACTCTGGGATGCGCGCTCTAAAGTTGAGTGGTCAAGCTGGTTCTGTCAATCAGTCTGGACTAGTGGTCTATATACCTGGTATCCCGTTGTCTGGTGGTCTACCCTTACTGTACTCCAGTCATAAATAGAATTGGTCTGTACTGTACATCCAGTCTATAAGGGTGGTCTCTCTATTACTGTATCAGGTTCTTTGATGGTTATATTGTATATACCAGTCTACGGCGCGAGGCCCTCGCCGACACAACCCGATAGTGGTCTTATGCTACTCCGTCTAATAGATGTTCTTATACTGTACTCAGTCTATAGCTGGTTATTACTGTATCCGTCTATCAATGGTCTTTACTGTAACCTCCAGTCTATAGATGCGCTTCTTTCTGTCATCCAGTTCTAATAGTGGTTCTACTATACTGCACCTCAGTCATAATGTGGTCTTATACGTCATCCAGTCTTAGAGGTCTGGTTACTGACTCCCAGTTTTTTCTATTTTATAGATGGGTCTTTCTGTACATCCGTCTATAGAGGTGGTTACTTATTGTTATCAGTTCTGATTAGCTGGTTTTACTTAGCCCGTCTTAGATGGTCTCCTTATATGTACATCGTCTATAGTGGTGGTTAGTCCTCCAGTTCCTAGATGGTCTGCTATCTTGTAATCGTCTATAGATGGTCTGCCTACCTGTTTCTAGTCTAATGATGGTCTATAGTTTGTACTCCGGTCTATAGAATGGTGCTATATTGTCATCCGTCTATAGATGGCCTCTTATACTGTAATCCGCTCTTATAGTGTCTCCTCTATACTGGGTAATCGTCGTTATATGTCTCTCATATGCTGTTATCGTCTTAGGGTCTTATATTGTACATCAGTTCTAAGTAGTTGGTCTTATGTATGTGGTTTCTGCTGGTTATATTAGTGACATCCGTCATTAGATGGTATCTATTGTCTCCGTCTATAATGGTCTGTATGTACTCCCGTTATGGATGGTGGTATCTGTACTCAGTCTATGTGGTTCTTTATGTCTTCCAGTTATAGATGGTCTATATACTGTGCCTCCAGTTTAGATGGATTCTTCTGTAATCCAGTCTAAGGGTTTGTTCTTGTATCCGTCTATAGTGGTCTGTTTTACTGTTTTCGTTGTAATGTGCAGTGGAGCTCAGACAGGTTACTTTCGGACGTAATTATTCGGCGCGGTACAGTATAATGCTAAGTATGGGTCTTCAAGGAATGATTGCTGGACGTTTGAGTATTTAGTTGGCAGATGCGAGAGCGAGACGACAGCTATTTTTTACTGAGATGATCGAGTTCCTGTCTAACGTTGCTGGCTTACGCCCAAAGCTTATGATTGTATTCTATTTACTCTGTCTTCACTGTTCCTTTCTTCGCCTAATTCATGCTGTCTGGATTGGCTAAGTCTCGATGATGGCATCTCTCAATCTCTGATGGCGACTCTCATCTCTGTGGGCATTCTTCATCTCTCGGTGGCATCTTCCACTATGGCCTCTTCTGTCGTGCGTGCAGGTTGCGTGCCGTGCGTGGTGTTTGTGGCGTTGCGTTGCGTCGTGTGTTGTGTCTGCGTGCGTATGCGTGCGGTGTTGTGCGGTGTCGTGTGTCGGTGTAGTTGCGTGGCGTGTTGTGTCTGTAGGTGCGTGGACCTGTGTGGTGAAGTGGTGCGTGCGTCGCCGTGGGCGGTGCCGTGTTCCACCTCACGCAGCGTCTCGCGGGTTCGCACTGTTCAGGTACGGGTTTAGGAATAGTGTCGCGGCTACTGTTGTGGAGGGAGGCGCCCGGCAGGGGGCGCGGATGGGGCGCGGCGACGGAGAGAGCGGCATGTGCGGGGCTGGAGGGGCGCGCGGAGAAGACAAAAGGGGCAGGAGCGCGGGTGATGAGACCGCGGGCAGAGGGCGGGAGCGAGGAGTGGGACCCTCAGCCCCGGGGAGCAACGGGAGCCGGACGCCCGCAAGGGCGGCCGGTAGTCACCGGGCCAAGGCGCCGCTCATCGCCCGACAAGCGAGCCCCGAGGGCCGTGGGCAGCAGGAAAGCCCCCCGGCCACACCCGCCGCGGGCCCGCAAAGACAGGAAGAGCCCAGCGCGGAGAACGGAAAAAAGCCCAGGCGGCCCCAGCCACAGCGCGAGAAGGGCGAGAGCGACCCCCGGAGCCGGAGACGAAGACGGTACGGGATGTGTGGATCGGGTGGTGGCTGGTTCACTCTCGTCGGTTCTTATGTGTTCCTTTTCCGACTCCCTATGTGGCTGGCCTCTTGATTCTTCACAATTGGCAGCCCTAATCCGCCGAGCACCTGTCCAGGATCGCCTTCCGTGGCATGGCCCTGAGGATTGCAAGGCCCAAGGGTGCATATCATTGATGACGAGGGATGCAGGGGCCCATGTTTCATTTGGAATATAGGTCTGTAAACCGAGGGGTGATTATCTCTGGCTCATCCATGATGGACTGTTTGGGGGAATTGTCTTGGGGTTGCAACGTTACGTTGTGCTTGCAAACAGTTTAAAGCCCGCTCTGCTGGTTTGAACACACAGGGTACTGTTGTGGTTTGCACAGTTCGGTCTGACTGGGTTGCACAACGTACAGTTGATGTCATAACGTACAGTTTGATGGTTGAAAACAGTTACGACTCTGTGGTGCACTTCAGTCTTGTGGTTTACAACAGTTACAGTTCTGTGGTATGAACACGTTACTAGTTCTGTCTGATTAACGAGTTACTTTCTCTGTCAACTGTGACAGATAGTCGGTCACGTGCCAGATCAGATTGTATCACGTGACCAGATCAGTATCCTGTGCCACGTGAAGTCAGTCTGATTCAACGTGACCAATTCAGTCTGTTCAGTGACAGCATCGATCTGTAGCAACTACCAGATCTGATCTGTTAACGTGACGATGATCTGTCTCCAACGGTGACAGTCAGTCTGTAGCTAGTGACAGTCTGTAGCACGCGTGACCCAGATCGCCTCAGTTGAACGTGATCCGATCTGTACACGTGATCGATTGTACACGTGACCAGGTAAGATCTGTTGCAACGTGACGATCGATCTGTGCAGGTGACGATCGTCATGTCGCCGTGCCGATCGATTGTGCAAAGTGGTCAGTTGTATCACGGGCAGATAGTCTGTATCAACGTGACCAGATCAGATCAGTAGCAACGTGACCAGATCAGATCTGTAGCAACGTGTACCAGTCTGCTTCATGCCAAGCCACTTCCCCATCTTACCTAACTAACTAAGTCTCTGGCAGAGTGCAACTTTCTGCCTCTCTCTCTCCCAGGAAGCCATGGGGCACCACAACGGGACATTCAGGGGAACGATTTCACCTTAAACAAAGATGACCTCTTTCCCTGCTTGGCTGCTAACTACTTATGCCGATAAAATAACACAGACTTAGAGTTTGGGAGGAAGTCCGAAGCTTGGTTTGTGTCCGATGGGAGCAGAGTACAGCCAGAGAACTATTCTCCCACTCCATCAAATGTTCTGCCAAATATCTGAACCACCCCCCCGTACTCCCATATCTCCAGAAGAGGTCACAACAGAGAGGTGTTTCCCAAAGCTCCTTACAACAGACGTATTGTTCTCGCATGTGTGGTTGTAAACGGTTCCAGGACACAGCTACCACAACTAGGGCTCGGCCTAGCTACGTTCAGTGGTCAGCTTCTTCCTATTGACTGATTGTGTCTAGGATTTTTTTTCAAAAAGAGACCTGGGTCTCAATATGACTCCGTGTTAAATAAAATAAAGGTTAAATAAACAGTTTCCCTAACACGGACCTACTTACTGGGCATCAGGGCGAGAGACTGTGGTTCACGTAGAATGTGTTAACGTGTCCCCATTGACAGGGTGGATTACAACACAGCAGCAATAAAGGACAGACTGAATTTCCCATCACATAGCCTAACACAGCTGGTATGTTCATGGAATTAAAGCTGTGAAAGAGAAGGTTAAACATGTTCCCTGGTGATTAGTCACCCAGTTAAAATACAGGGTAAATACAACGTATGACGTCTCTGTCAGGGTAGGATGACACTGTATTCTGTTGCGTTGAGAATGTTACCATCCTGACACCGACGGGCTGCTGTCGAAGCTGACTAATCCTGCTGGCTGATGCCACTCCTGTCCTGCTTGCATCATGCCTGCTGCAGTGTCCTGTCTTGCTTGCATCATGCCTGCTGCAGTGTCCTCTCCTGTCCTGCTTGCATCATGCCTGAGTGCAGTGTCTCTCTTGTCCTGCTTGGCATCATGCTGAATGCAGTGTCTGTCTGCTGCATCATGCCTGCTGCAGTGGTCCTCGTCCTGACATGCAATCATGCCTGCTGCAGTGTCCTCTCCTGTCCTGCTTGCATCATGCTTGCTGCAGTGTCCTCTCTTGTCCCTGCTTGCATCATGCCCTGCTGCAGTGGTCCTGCTCCTCATGCATCAGCTTGTTGCAGTGTCTCTCCTGTCTTGGCTTGCCATCATGCCTGTTGCAGTGTCCTCCCTGTTGCCAATCATGCCTGCTGCAAGTGTCCTGTCCTGCTTCATCATGCCCTGCTGCAGTGGGTTCCTCTCCTGCTTGCATCATGCCTGTGCAGTGTCCTGTCCTG
>NW_019945396.1:46983-52915 GCF_002910315.2 Salvelinus sp. IW2-2015
CAACAGTGTAGTTAAGGCTGGACTAGTGAACCAAACAGGTAGTAAGTATAGTGCCCAGTAAGGCTGGACTAGTGAACCAACAGTGCAGTAAGGCTGGACTAGTGAACCACAGTGTAGTAAGGCTGGACTAGTGAACCAACAGTGTAGTAAGGCCTGACTAGTCAACAACAGTGTAGCTAAGGCTGACTAGTCAACCAACCCGATGTAGTAGAATGGACTAGTGAACCAACAGGTATAGTCAAGGCTGGACTAGTGAACCAACAGTGTAGTAAGGCTGGACTAGTGAACCAACATGTGTATAAGGCTGGACTAGTGAACCAACAGTGTAGTAAGGCGGACTAGTCAACCAACAGTGCAGTAGGCTGGACTAGTGAACCAAACAGTGTATAAGGCTGGACTAGTGAACCAACAGTTAGTAAGGCTGGACCTAGTGAACCAACAGTGCAGTAAGGCTGAGACTAGCGTGAAACAAACAGTGTAGTAGGCTGGAACTAGTGACCCAACAGTGTAGAGGCTGGACTAGTGAACCAGCAGTGCAGTAAGTGGACTAGTGAACCAACAGTGTAGTAAGCTGGACTAGGGAAACAGCCAGTGTAGTTAAGGCTGGAACTACGTGAACCAGCAGGTTTGTAGTAAAGGCTGACTAGTCAACCAAACGGTGCAGTAGGCTGGACTAGTGAACCAACAGTGTAGTAAAGGCTGGACTAGTGAACCGCAGTGTAGTAAAGGCCTGGACTAGTGAACCAACAGTTGTAGTAAGGCTGGACTAGTGAACCAACATGTGTAAGGCTGACTAGTCCAACCACAGTCTGTAGTAAGGCTGGACTATGTGAACCAGCAGTGTAGTTAAGGCTGGACTTTAGTGAACCAACAGTGCAGTAAGGCTGGACTAGTGAACCAGCAGTTGTAGTAAAGGCTGGACAGTGAACCAACAGTGTAGTAAGGCTGGACTAGTGAACCAACAGTGCGTAAGGCTGGACTAGTGAACCAAACACTGCAGTAAGACTGACTAGTGAACCAACAGTGTAGGTAAGGCGGGACAGTTGAACCAACACTGCAGTAGACTGGACTATGGAACCAACAGTTGTTATATAAGGCTTGGACTAGTGAACCAACAGTAAGGCTCGGACTTAGTGAAATCCAACAGTGTAGTAATGGCTGTAACTAGTGAATCCAAACAGTTGTGTAAGGTGGACTAGGTGAAACCAACAGTGTTAAGGCTGGACTAGTGAATCCACAGTGTCAGTAAGGCTGCCGACCTAGTGAACCAAACAGTTGCAGTAAGGCTGGACTAGTGAACCAACCAGTGTAGTAAGGCTGGACTAGTGAAACCAACATGGCAGTAAGGCTGGGACTAGTGAACCAGCAAAGTGTTAGTAAGGCTGGACTAGTGAACCAACAGTTAGTAAGCTGGACTAGTGAAACCAACAGTGCAGTAAGGCTGAGACTAGGTGAACCAACAGGTGTAGTAAAGGCTGGACTAGTGAACCAACAGTGCAGTAAGGCTGGACTAGTGAACCAGCAGTGTAGTAAGGCTGGACTAGTGAAACCAGCAGTGCAGTAAGGCTGGACTAGTGAACCAGCAGTGCAGTAAGGCTGGACTAGTGAACCAGCAGTGCAGTAAGGCTGGACTAGTGAAACAACAGTGTAGTAAGGCTGGACTAGTGAACCAGCAGTGCAGTAAGGCGGACTAGTGAAACAACAGTGTAGTAAGGCTGGACTAGTGAAACAACAGTGTAGTAAGGCTGGACTAGTAAACAACAGTGCAGTAAGGCTGGACTAGTGAACCACAGTGCAGTAAGGCTGGACTAGTGAACAACAGTGTAGTAAGGCTGGTCCCGTGTGGCTCAGTTGGTAGAGCATGGCGCTTGCAACGCCAGGGTTGTGGGTTCATTCCCACGGGGGACAGGATGAATATGGATGAATATGTATGAACTTTCCAATTTGTAAGTCGCTCTGGATAAGCAGCGTCTGCTAAATGACTTAAATGTAATGTTAAATGACTAGTGAACCAACAGTGTAGTAAGCTGGACTAGTGAACCAACAGTGCAGTAAGGCTGGACTAGTGAACCAGCAGTGCAGTAAGGCTGGACTAGTGAACCAACAGTGCAGTAAGGCTGGACTAGTGAACCAACAGTGTAGTAAGGCTGACTAGTGAACCAACAGTGTGTAAGGCTGGACTAGTGAACCAGCAGTGCAGTAAGGCTGGACTAGTGAAACAACAGGTAGTAAGGCTGGACTAAAGAACCAGCAGTGCAGTAGCTGGACTAGTGAACCAGCAGTGCAGTAAGGCTGGACTAGTGAACCAGCAGTGCAGTAAGGCTGGACTAGTGAACAACAGTGTAGTAAGGCTGGACTAGTAAACCAACAGTGCATAAAGCTGGACTAGTGAACCAACAGTGCAGTAAGGCTGGACTAGTGAACAACAGTGTAGTAAGGCTGGACTAGTGAACCAACAGTGTAGTAAGGCTGGACTAGTGAACCAACAGTGCAGTAAGGCTGGACTAGTGAACAGCAGTGCAGTAAGGCTGGACTAGTGAAACAACAGTGAGTAAGGCGTGGACTAGTGAACAACAGTGCAGTAAGGCTGGACTAGTCAACCAACAGTGGCAGTAAGGCTGGACTAGTGAAACAACAGTGTAGTAGGCTGGACTAGTGAACCAATAGTGTATAAGGCTGACGAGTTGAACCAACAGTGTAGTAAGGCTGGACTAGTGAAACCATAGTGTAGTAAGGCTGGACTAGTGAACCAGCAGTGCAGTAAGGCTGGACTAGTGAACCAACAGTGCAGTAAGGCTGGACTAGTGAACCAACAGTAGCAAATGTAACGGAGTCCATTTCCCATTTGTGAATGGTTCCTGTTCATACATGGTTTGTACAATGCTAGACATGACTGGCTTGTTGACCTGATAGCCAGTGGAGTGAGAGTCTCACCACAAAGCACACATGCACAGTTGTGTAAGGGAAGCTGGTGTGATGTTGATGATGATTGTTATTCTGTGAGTCAAATACACAAGATATGTTGTTGATGGGGGAGGCCAGGGGAGGTGCTTATTGTGGAAGTGGGCTGCTCATTGGACGGCTACATGGAGGCCTTTCCCTGGAAGCTGCTTAATTAAGTACCAGCTCGTCGTGGCACGCTGGACATCCACGGGTGTAGGTGTAAGCTGGTGGCGCTGTAATTCGGTAGTCTCGACACGTACACAGGCTTGTAGTGTAGCCTGACAGAAACTAGGGCAAAGCACAGCTCTGTTTCAGCTGTCGTGGGACTAGGGCAAAGCAGTGGCTAGGGTACTGCTCTGTTTCAGCTGTAGTGAGGACTAAGGCAAAGCAGTTGGCTATGTACTGCTCTGTTTTCAGCTGTCGTGGGACTAGGGCAAAGCAGTTGGCTAGGTACTGCTCTGTTTCAGCTGTCGTGGGACTAGGGCAAAGCAGTTGGCTAGGTACTGCTCTGTTCAGCTGCGTGGACTAGGCAAAGCAGTTGGCTAGGCTGTCTGTTTCAGCTGTCGTGGGACTAGGGCAAAGCAGTTGGCTAGGTACTGCTCTGTTTCAGCTGTCGTGGGACTAGGGCAAAGCAGTTGGCTACGGTACTGTCTGTTTCGGCTGTCGTGGGACTAGGGCAAAGCTGTTGCTAGGTACAGCTCTTTTCAGCTGTCGTACGGGACAGGGCAAAGCAGTTGGCTAGGTACTGCTCTGTTTCAGCTGGTCGTGGACTAGGCAAGCAGTGGCTAGTACTGCTCTGTTTCGCTGTCCCGTGGACAGGGAAAGGCACGTTGGCTAGGTAACTGCTCATGTTTCAGCGCGTGGGACTAGGGCCAAAGTAGTTGGCTAGGTACTGCTCTGTTTCAGCTTGTCAAAGGACTAGGCAAAAGGTGTTGGCTAGGTTACTGCTCTGTTTCAGCTTCGTGGACTAGGCAAAGCAGTTTGGCTTAGGGTACTGCTCTGTTTTCATTTGTCGTGGGACTAGGGCAAAGCAGTTTGCTAGGTAGCGCTTCTGTTTTCAGCTGTCGTGGACTAGGGCAAAGCAGTTGGCTAGGTACTGCTCTGTTTCAGCTGTCGTGGACTTAGGGCAAAGCAGTTGGCTAGGGTACTGCTCTGTTTCATCTGTAGTGGACTAGGAAAAGCAGTTGTAGGTACTGCTCTGTTTTCATCTGTAGTGGACTAGGGCAAAGCAGTTGGCTAGGTATGCTCTCTGTTTCAGCTGTCGTGGGGACTAGGGACAAGCAGTTGGCTAGTACTGCTCTGTTTCTTGTGGATGGGGCAGTGTAGTATGTCGTTTTAGTGGCTAGGAAGCAATATGCTGTCAGCTTGGGTCACAGTGGGCTAGGTACTGCTCTGTTTCATCTGTAGTGGAGTGGGACTAGGGCAAAGCAGTTGGCTAGGTACTGCTCTGTTTCAGCTGTCGTGGGACTAGGACAAAGCAGTTGGCTAGGTACTGCTCTGTTTCATCTGTAGTGGGACTAGGGCAAAGCAGTTGGCTAGGTAATGCTCTGTTTCAGCTGTAGTGGGACTAGGACAAAGCAGTTGGCTAGGTACTGCTCTGTTTCAGCTGTAGTGGACAGCCTAGCTGTTTAAGGAAGGAGGTGCTTTCTGTACCCTTGAGTGCCATGCAGACAGGGATATTTGAAATGTTGGGATCCTTTTTCTGTAAATGTAATATGTGGATTCAAAAAGGTATTTAGTGTTTGTGTTATATGTTGTGTGAATTAAAGGGTCTGTCTCGTCCAGTAGTCTGCATATTATATACAGTAGTTGGCGCACCTCTCCAATCTCTGATGGTTCTAGGTGTGTTTTGCCAGAGGTTAGCTCAGCACATGTAGGCTGATGATCTGAATGACACATGGTGTGGACTGCATCATGTGGTGTACTTCTCTGAAGACCGTGTTCGACCTCGGAGTAGTAGAAGTTGACTGTTTGATTCATGTTGCTCTGGTCAGCTTCTTCAAAATTAGCTGATTTGACATCCTTGGCTGATGCCTCTCTCTTTTTGAGAAAGGGAAATGGTTGCAAATAACCCTTTTTCATATGTGCCCTCGTTTGGTATTAAATATGAAATGTGCTCTTGTTTTTGTAACTGGTAAGATCTGCAAAATGGGCATTCATGGTTCTGTCCCATCAACAAACCTTTGAAACTTTTCTTAGCTTTCTCCGTCTGGATGTCTGGTGGGTAAACAATTTCCATAGCAACTCTGGCGATGTTGGCTACAATGTTGCAATAGAAGCATAGAATAGAATAGAACCGTTTACAAAACAGCGTTGTTTCTTGTATTAGAGTCTTTAGAGAACTGCTTTACTTTGATGTCCGTTGTCTTTCTATGGTGTTGTTAACTAGCTGGTGTTTTGTTAGCAAGCTATCTTCTTTTAGGAGAGTCTCTAGCAGCTGCTTAACAATCTAGCTAGCTAAGCTAACTGCACAATCTTATAGGCCGATCTTCTTCATTTGTTGCTTGTTTTGTCTCACATTCAGTCTTTCAGTTTTCTTTTGTTTTTTTCCAATGTAATTCACTCTAAAAACCATGTTCATTTCAATATTTGTAGGAGCTCATTTTTTTCAGCAGCTGCTGCTCAAGTTGGAACTATTCTCACAATTCAAGTCAAGGGCTTTATTGGCATGGGAAACATATGTTAACATCGCCAAAGCAAGTGATCTGTCTCCCTCTGATCTGTCTCTCTCTCTATCTTTCTTTCTCTCTAATCTATCTGTTTCTCTCTCTCTGACCTCTCTCCCTCCACCCTATGATCTCTCTCTCTGACCGTCTCCCTCTCTCCTCTCTCCCCCCTCTCGATAAATGGAGTTAATGTAGGAAGGAATATACTGTAAATGGGAGATAAAGTAGGACAGGATAATGGAGATAAAACATACTAATATGATAATGGAGATTGCCACTCACGGATGGAGAAGGTGTTAGAATAGATAGGATAACGTGTAATG
>NW_019945396.1:53574-56238 GCF_002910315.2 Salvelinus sp. IW2-2015
TGTAGACCTTGCTAGGATTTGACTTTGTTCTCTTTAACACTGGGTTCCAGTTTCAGGATGCTCTATGACTCTATTTGAACGCTGGTTATTGAAAACATTCAGCTGTTATGGCGGAGATGGCTTTATTGTGTTCAATAAGGGACTGTTTAGGACACACCAGGACTTCACGAGTGTTAGATTTGCATGTGTATGTGTTGAAACCTAGACACCAAGGGCAGCAACAAGACTGGGTGGGAAGCTCAGACAAACTGAAATGAAAGAGGAAGAACTGTGTGTGTGTGTGGTGTGTGTGTGTGTGTGTGTGTGTGTGGTGTGTGTGTGCTGGATGTGTGTGTGACTTGTGTCTGTGTGTTGTGTGTGTGTGTGTGTGTGTGTGTGTGTGTTGTTGTGTGTGAGTTTCCTCAACACCTCAGCAGCTGCTGGTGTCAGTCATTAAGAGAGAGAGAGGGGGAAGCAGAGGGGGGGAGAGAAGAGAGGGAGGAGAGAGAGAGAGAGAGGGAAGAAGAGAGGAGGAGGGGAGGAGAGAAGGGGAAGAAGAGGAGGGGCTGTCCTATGGCTATCTCCATTATCATATAGTATGTTTATCTCCATTATCCTGTCCTACTTTATCTCCATTACAGTATCCTATCCTACATTTAACGCCATTATCCTGTCCTTCGTTGATCTACATTACAGTATCATATCCTATATTAAACTCTTGCTGTAAACTGTAACTAGCTCCTGTCCTATACACATCAACAAGCCAGCTGTTTGCATTTCTCTGTTGTCCTCGTTTACAGCACACCCCAGGATCAGGCTGGCCAGTCAACATGTGGGACTGGGATTAACACTAAGAAGGAGTCCTAATAAAGACTAAATACACAAACACTGATCTTAGAGCTAAATAAGATGTATATAACAGCTCATAATATTGACATACAGCCTATAATACATTATAATCTACATACACAACACAGAGCATAGAGCTACATAACAGGCCTATAACAGCTCATAAAACAGTAATAACAGTTCAGGAGAACCAGTAACACACTCACCTCCCCAGCTCTTCACCAATCTCATAGAAGTCCTCTACTTTCTGTTGCTTGAAAACAGCCATGCCCAAATGTCCTCATTGAGGGTCGATACGTCCTCGTAAACGATAAACACGTAACTCTGTCTTCAGTTCTGAGCGACACAACGAGAGAGAATTGCCTGTTCAGTTCTGAGCGACACAAGAGAGAATGAGAGCAGCGCAGCAACGCACTGACGAGCGATTGTGAGATGAGGACTGACATCTCTACCCACATGTCCCAGCTTGCTGCACTACATTCCAGCTCAAACGAAAAGGAAGTGCAACTCCATGTGTTCCATAAGCCAGGATAGGATCCTTCTGAGGCAGAGCCAGGAAATGATCATTCTGAAGCTGAGCCTAACACTACAGGCCAATGGGCATGATGGGTCTCCCTATGGGTCTCCCGATGGGTCTCCCGATGGGTCTCCCGATGGGTCTCTCTATGGGTCTCCCTATGGGTCTCCCGATGGGTCTCTCTATGGGTCTCTCTATGGGTCTCTCTATGGGTCTCTCTACCTTCCTCTATTTTACTTCAGTCAGAATTATAGTATTGACTGTATGTTAAAACAAGCCAGGATAGGATTTTTTTTAAAAAAACCCCCCCCCCGCCCGCCCCTCCTCTTTTGTATAATTCAAAATTTCGAACGGATGGACGGGATGAAAAGACTCTTACGTACTGGGTTATAACTGGTAATGTTTTTACATCTTCCATGGTCAGGAAGAAAGTTAATACACGGATGATTTGTCGATTAAATTATCTGTGTTAATTAGTTTATTGTTTTATTTGATGACCCTGCACTATGACCGCTCGCTCCGGCCCTCGCCAGCCCTTCCTACTTTTTAGTAGGACCGGTTTTGCAAAGAGAATTAAATACAATTTTAACCTTAATGTATTTTGCAGTGACCGTAAGGGGCAACAGGCTAATTCTATAAGAGAGATCAAGTGTTAAGATGACAGTCTGAAGGGATGATCGCGCCCGCCGCCCATGGGGGGGGGAAAAAGTAGGACGAGGAGGGCGCAGAGCAGAGAATGATCATTCCTGAAGCTTGAGCTAACACTACAGGCCATGGGCCATGATGGGTCTCCTATGGGTCTCCGATGGGTTCTCCGATGGGTCTCTGGCGCGATGGGTTCTCATCTATGGGTCTCCCTATGGGTTCTCCGATGGGTCTTTCTATGGGCTCTCTCTATGGGTCTCTCTATGGGTCTCTTTTGGGTCTCTCTATGGGTCTTCTATGGGTCTCTCTATGGGTCTCTATGGGTCTCTCTATGGGTCCTCCCTATGGGTCTCCTATGGGTCTCGTCTATGGGTTCTCTCTATGGGTCTCTGCTGTGGGTCTCCTATGGGTCTCTCTATGGGTCTCCCTATGGGTCTCTCTATGGGTCTCTCTCTGGGTCTCTCTATGGGTCTCTCTATGGTCTCTCTATGGGTCTCATGGGTTCCCTATGGGTCTCCTATGGGTCTCTCTATGGGTCCGTCTATGGGTCTCATGGGTCTCCGCTATGGGCTCCCTATGGTTCTCTCTATGGGTCTCTCTATGGGTTCTCCCTATGGGTCTCCCTATGGGTCTTCTATGGGTCTTCTATGGGTCTCCTTGGGTCTCCCATGGAT
>NW_019945396.1:56263-57785 GCF_002910315.2 Salvelinus sp. IW2-2015
TCTCTCTATGGGTCTCTCTATGGGTCTCATGGGTCTCCCTATGGGTCTCCCTATGGGTCTCTCTATGGGTCTCTCTATGGGCCTCCCGATGGGTCTCCCTATGGGTCTCCCTATGGGTCTCCCTATGGGTCTCCCTATGGGTCTCTCTATGGGTCTCTCTATGGGTCTCCCTATGGGTCTCCCTATGGGTCTCCCTATGGGTCTCTCTATGGGTCTCCCTATGGGTCTCTCTATGGGTCTCCCTATGGGTCCTGGTCAAAAGTAGAGCATTACATAAGGAATAGTGGCCCGAGTTTGCCTTTCTTTCACAACATTTTAGTCAAGGAGCCCAACAACACTAAGCCTGAATCGAAATGCCACTGTTGGTATAACAGGGCTTCAGTATCAGGCAAATTACAACACAAAGCCTGAATTTGAATGCCAAATTAACAGCATTAACAAGGATCAAACCTGGATATTCAAAAGCAAAAAAAGTAGTTTTACAGAAATTACGGAAGATTGAACACGTCAAACTATAATCATGACGTTTGAAAGAATAATGAATGATTTTCAAGTTGCCTTTAAGAGTTGAACAAATGTTCTCCACCCATGTATCAATAAGGGCTGTAACAACAGTACAGCTTGAAGTTTCCCTGTCAGAACTATGTAACAACTACACTAGGTAAGCTATAACAAAGTACTCGATGTTCTTACCTTATATGATATCAAAGTAAATAGCTGGTCTTATTGCTGTAGTAAGTCATGCTACTCCTGTCTGTGACTCTTGACTGCAGTGTTTTCAGTGTGTTGTGACTGTCCCCTCCGAGCACAGACACAGACCGGTCTGTCGCTCGGAGCAGACACAGACCGGTCTGTCGCTCGGAGCAGAACACACATGTATAAGTCTGAAAAGGCTGCCATCTGTTGGCTACACACGAAACAGCACTGGGACATTGAGGAAGCCCACAGGATGTGGTGTTTGAGAAAAAGAGAGTGATAATCAGAATGTCTTGAAATGTTCTTCTATCTTTTTTTTTAGATAAAACTTTTGTGGTTTCTCAAAAGATCATTAGTGTTGATGTAGGATATACATTCATATGCTTTTCCTGTTACTACAGACACACAATGTTCCAACACAGGCAACGTCTGAGTGAACCCAGCTGGCTAGAGAATGTGGACATAGCAAATCTAAATCAAATTTTATTTGGCACATGCTTTTGTAAACAACAGAAGAAGACTGACAAGAAGATTCTTACTTACGGGTCCTTTTCCAACAACGCGCATCAAAATACATTAAACAGTGATATGAAGATTAAATATACAGTGAATAACAATAATGAGTTAAAGTAACATGGCTATACTCAGTACTGGTACTTCCTGTATATAGCCATGTTATTACCTGGTACTCCCTGTGTATAGCCACGCTATTACCTGGTACTCCCTGTATATAGCCATGTTATTACCTGGTACTCCCTGTATATAGCCATGTTATTACCTGGTACTCCCTGTATATAGCCATGTTATTACCTGGTACTCCCTGTAT
>NW_019945397.1:0-36978 GCF_002910315.2 Salvelinus sp. IW2-2015
AGGGTAATGTACTCCAGTTACAGAACCGTATTGGATTCTGCATGTTACCAATGACAAGCCATAGTGGTACTCAATAGTTTCGGGCCTTACATTCCTTGCCTCTTGTTTCAACCGTAGCTACAGGACGTTTTACTGTAGCCTAAAACTTCGTTATGGTACATTATCAATGTTAAATCCCTCGTTTCAATGCATATTGGATCCCTGACCTCACCATTATTTTAATTGAAGATACTGAAGGTATAATCTTTCTTGAACGGCAGTTTACCATTGTTGTCCACGGAAATCACAGGCAGAATGACAGATTTTTTACCATGTCCAGCTCGGGAATTCAATCTAGCACAGGCAGGCGCATTTTTCGGTTTGCTCCACGTGTTCGCCTCGCCAAAACGCTCTAACTCCAACTGACATTAACACTAGGCTACCTGCCGCCCATATAACAGCTACGTGTACAAATTAGCAAGAACCTATATTCCACCAGGTGAATATATGGATCTAAGAAATAGGTGCTGCGTCATTCAACATGGCAAAAGTGTTTTGGAAAATGGGATTAATAAATTTCCCACACGTTCGAAGTTCAAGCAGTGTTCATATTCATTAATTGTTTTTGTTGCAGGAGGAACCTCACTCAGAAATGGTTTTGCGCTACAACTAGTTGGTTGTTTTTCTCTAGTAACGAAGTAGCGTTGGTGACCCGTTCCGACGACAAGATTGTGTGCGTTGGGTAGAGACCGAAAAGCCGATGGTAGCTGTCCGACTTATAGTATCCGGGCCAGAACTTTGTATGAGCTGACTGGACCATGCAAGCATATGCGAGCCTCAAAATTGACTCATGATATGTCTGTACCCGTTTTTTTTCTGTCCTCTCTCATATCAAGGCTCAAATTAGAAAAATAAAATATTTCCCGCAAGGTGTCGAATAACCCGACTCCGTGAGTCAGGATTCTGTCTGTCTGGTGTGGCTCCGGTAATGAAGGTTAAAGACAAGATCCCTAGAAACAAAAATCCCAAATGTTGCAGAAACTCGGTGCCCTTATCAGAGCAGTACCGGCTAGAATTTACAACTGATTTTACCATTATAACTGGTTTTTTAGTGCTCCAAGGGGTGCGGTAATGATCTAGCTACTACTATCTTTCCTTAAATAGGGCTCCTTCGTATCGGTGACCCCTGCGATTTCAAACACATCAATAAAAGCAATTTCAAAAACTTAGTGTGTCTTTCTTACTATGTGTCATTAACTTTGTTGGTCTTGTATATCACAAACTGAATGTTGCGGACAAGAACGATTAGATAGTTGTTGAATAATAAAAACTACACATAATTTGTTTTAAAAATATGTATTTTTACCTAAACAATAGCCGTTGGTTGAACTCCCTATGTGTAAGGGTCTTGTTTTATAAGACAAGCATCTGTGACCGATCCTTCATAAAAAGTTTCTTATTCTTTTTCTTATTTTGTACTTGGCATGAAGGTTCCAAGCGCATGGCTATTAAAATCCTTTAAGCTTTGTTATTTAGCGAATTTTGGAAGTCAATAAACACGGAATATGCATCTGCAAAAAACAAGGACCGCGCCTATACATGGATCTGGCCCGTCTTAAGCGTTCGTTAGTCCTACTTTCTAATCTACTATACTTAGTGCAAGTGGGGGTTATGGTGTTAATCCCCTCAGATGTGTGGTAAAACCTGGAATGAGCGCCTACTACCTCTGGCTGTTCATATCATGGGGGGAAAATGAATGGCGGAAACAATAGGAATTTTTGCAATAAAGGCAGAAAATAAGGTCTGCGGTTATACATAGGCCTGCAGGAGATCTGATGTGTTTTTTTTTTCTGATGATCATAAGACAGTTAACATGCCTTTATTAACGATAAGAGCTTTATTTGCTTTGTGTTTTATTTTAATTTTACATGTTAGCTTATATCACACAGTGACACGACCATTAGTGATGATATTCTCATATAGAAGTCAAAACGTATAACATTCCTTAACTCTGTGGGTTTCGCAAACAGATTTCGGCGTTTATTTCCACAAAGCCCGTCTCATCCAAAAACACCATACGATCAATTCCCGCTATGGGCTTTGTTGCAAGTTACAATTTGCAAAACCTATGGGGCGTTAGTGCCCACAGAAAAGACGAATCCATTTTCTTCAGATACAGCCACCAAGACATTGGCTAATAGCTCCACAGAAAGACTCACATCTGGTAACTACCACTTGTCTAAGTGGGACGAGGGCCTAGATCATAGGGTCTGTTGCAGACATGTCATATCGCTAAATAAAGACAGAGACCAAGACTTGTTATAAACGCTCCACGTGCGCTTAGTAGTCAACACTTGAGTAAAAAATACATAAACAATATATGTTTTATTTTTCCATAATAAGGTGCAATTGCAGTGGAAATGTGTTATCGAGGTGCAGCCATAAGTAGTACGTGCATCCCCTGGGCAATGTAAGGTATTGCTCAAATGGGCAACCGATGCTGAAAAGGTTTGTCGATCGTAGTCTAATTAGACGTGACAATTCGAGAGTTCTTCGATTACGGCTGGTCCAGACTCAAGCGAGCTTTCTTCGGTTGTCGGCAGGGACCGACGCTCGTCTCAAAAATAGCCTAGCTTGAGTGGGTATAGTGTGTGGTGGGAAATTATAATCCCATTTCCAACACTTTGCCATGTGAATGACGCAGCACCTTTTCTTAGATCATATATTCACCTGGTTTGAATATAGGTTGCTATTGGTACAGTAGGCTGTTATATGGGCGGCAGGTAGCCTAGTGTTTAGAGCGTTGGGCTGGTAACCGAAAGGTTGCTAGATTGAATTCCCGAGCTGACTAGGTAAAAATCTGTCATTCTGCCCCTGAACAAGGCAGTTAACCCACTGTTCCTAGGCTGTCATTGTAAATAAGAATTTGTTCTTAACTGACTTGCCTAGTTAAATGAAGGTTAAATATAAAAAATTGCAGACATATAGATAGTAAAACGATGCTGCCGAGTACAGGTAGTTTGTGAATGAGTATAGAAATCRACTGTATTCTGCCTCCATGGTGATGCTTTCTGATTATGTTTGTAGGTCGCTTCCTTGCCATGTAGACTCTGGAGCGTCAAATATTTCTTATTGCGTGTGGACCCTGACCTCTAAACAAAACACAACAACATGACAGCGTGTGTGGGGCATGTTATGTCGTATCACTGATTGTCTTTTTAAAGTTTGAAGTGCTCAATGCTGTCACGTGCAAGACAAAGTTCCATTACAGACATTGAATTATCAGACTCTGTGAGATTTGAAGTAGTCTCCATCMCTTAACATTGTTGATATGCTGACTAGRTACTAGCTAATTACCAGGCACAKGGCTGCTTTATTGTAGTGGGCATAATCTGTGATTGCTAATCCTATACTACAAAATTGACCCTTTACARCTCTGATTTGGGTCAAAGGTGTTGATGTAAATGGTTGGGTAAGTGGGCACATGTCTAGCCCTTTCTAAAGGGAGCTTTGACACCAGGAAGCATCATTGTGTCTGTCTGGAGACTTCAGGCAGCTGCTGGCAGGGCTGAGCAGACAAAGGCAGGGGTAAAGCCAGCTGACTGACACAGGCACACACTGGGAACGTCAGAACTCACTCCCACACACTGGGGACTGCTGGACACAGTCATGAGCTCAGCAGGTTGAGGCCTACTGGAGTCTGGTACCCTGGGCTCTGGAACTGGGACCTCCCCCTGCAGCTTGTGGCTGCTAACAGGACAATAGCAAGGACCTCCCCCCTCCTGGTTCAGCTACACTCCTGACTGCACTGGAGCTGCTCTATTTGTCACCATGAGACAGAGAGCCAGAAGCCTACCATTTGTGCATGTTTATGTCATAACATAGGCTACATGCTCAGTCACAGACACAAGTCATATTAGGGGTCAAGTCCCAAATGATAAGCATTTGTGTTCTAGTCCTGTCTGGAAATGGAATGATCATGACTCACCTGTTTACCATTTGACACCTTGTTTTCCCAAGCTTTCCAAGTTCCAACCCCTTCTGTGAGGACAGCCAGGGGTTATGAACTTTGATTTCTTGTCCAGTCTTTTCTGCCTCAGGGCTTCCAGGAAGGACACTAAGCAGGGCTCTCCAACCCTGTTCCTGGAGAGCTACCCTCCTGTAGGTTTTGCTCCAACCCTGTTCCTGGAGGCTACCCTCCTGTAGGTTTTTGCTCCACCCTGTTCCTGGGGGCTACCCTCCTGTAGGTTTTTGCTCCAACCCTGTTCCTGGAGGGCTACCCTCCTGTAGGTTTTTGCTCCACCCTGTTCCTGGAGGGCTACCCTCCTGTAGGTTTTTGCTCCAACCCTGTTCCTGGAGAGCTACCCTCCTGTAGTTTTTTGCTCCAACCCCAGTTGTAACTAACCTGATTCCTCTTATCAACAGCTAATTATTAGAATCCCAGGTGCGCTAGATTAGGGTTGGAGTGAATATACAGGACAGTGGGGTTGGAGAGCCCTGCTTTAGAGATCTTACTGGGACAAATCAAAACCAAACGTTAGTCTACTAAAGGTGATTTATGTAAAAATAAAATTCAGAAAAGTGAATGCACAGAATGAATTCTACAATCACATCTTTCCGATCAGATGTAAATGGGGTCTCTAATGGAATTTCTCTATGACTCACACAGACCTGCCTCATTCAGGATGTCACTATGATCGGAGGCCCCTTGACCTGTTATTACACTGTAGTAGAGGGCTGAAGGGGACATGTTCGTCTTTTCAAGGTCTATTGAGTTACGCCTGTGTTATTAAGGTTAGGCTATGTTTCCCACGGTGGAGGCTGATTCCATCTGTCTCATTTGGTTCTTCCTCTGACTGACTGTTTTCACTTCCCTGTTGAGTACAGTGAGTCATGCAAATTAGTCTTACTGACTTCCCTCTCTCGAGACGGCATACAAACACTTAGAACAGAGTGGGAGATAGGTAGCAATTGTATGGTTTTCTGTACGACTCATCAGCAAGTGACCGAACCTGCTAGAAGATGATTCGCAGTATTTCTATTTTAATCCTATTTTTGTTTTTTGATGCATTGGCAGTGTTTAGACAGGCAGCTAATTCTGATCTTTTTTTCACTAATTGGTCTTTTAACTAATCAGATCAGCTCTGAAACATATGTGAAAACATTTGTGATTGGTCAAAAGACCAATTAGTGAAAAAAATATCAGAATTGGGCAGCCTTTGTGAACGCAGCCCTTTTCACCCATGGTCATATTTTTTGCTCCTATCAAAACACCAAACAGAGCTGATTTCGACTTTTTTTCTGCATCGTGTTGAACACTCTCCTCACACAGACTGTACTGTGTCTGCCGGTCGGTATGACCGTCCTGCTATCAGGAACTGAATAATTAAGCTATTGAGACTGAACCCTGGGAACTCCACCCCCTCTCTCTCGTGTGCTTCTCTCCCTTTGACTTCCAAAGCCCTCTTTTCATCTACCTCTTTTAATGGCCAACCCCCACCTTATCTCTCCCTCTCTGGTGTGTGTGTGGGCCAGACCGACAGTGATGGTTGACGGGGGACATTAGAAAATCAGCCTGACGATTGGTTGCTGAGCGAGCAGCCGGTTAATAGAGTGCATTGGTCTGTCCCCTTTTTTCCATGCACCTCTCACTCTTTTTTCTCCACCTCTTCTTCGCACTTGTGGATGGTCTTTGGGAGATGCATGGCTATCTGGAGATGCATAGATTCTGAAATGCACCGTGGAAGCTTAAAACCTAGGATACATTTACATTCCTACCCCTCCATTAAGAACAGGAGTTACCCTGCCTGCGGTGATTCTCCCGTTATGGAGAAGGGGAAGGAGAGCATGTGCTGCAGAGGGTAAGTCTGTTACATCTGTGAGGAGAGATGAAGAGCAATCGGGGAGACAGGAGTAAGAGGGGAAGTAAACAAGAGAGGTGGGTGGCAGTAGTGTGAAACGGAAAATAGTTTCTATTCAGCGTTTGGTAGGTTTTGCTACATCCTCGAGTCTGTTTCACAGCTGTTAAAATGTTTCACTACCTTTTTTTATTTCACATTTTATACTGTGTGTGTGTGTGAGAGAGAAACTATCCTTGTGGTACCAAGTCCCCACAAGGATAGTAAAACAAGGACATTTGTCAGTCCCTAATTATGAAAAATGCTAATTTAGGGTTAGGCATAGTGTTAGGGGTTAGAGTTAGGCATAGATTTAGGGAAAATAAGATTTTGGATGGGAATCAATTCTTTGGTCCCCACAAGGATAGCAATACCACACTGTGTGTGCCTCAATGTATTACTTTATAGGTCTAGATTGCAATCTACAAGTAGTCAGGAGTTTAGTGGGTTCATGTTGCGTTTGTATCCGTTTCCTTTCAGCTGGTTGTCCTAAAATGGAACGGGGGATGGAGTGAGAACAAGAGAGAAGCAGTTTGAGTAACTTGGCTGGTTTACTGACTAGCATGATACAGCACTTGTTTCACTGTGAATGGTTCAATGTGAGAGTTTGAGGATATTACAGTACAGATGACAGGTTGTGTGTTTGCTCGCCATTTGTTCATATATACATTCTGATATCTCAGATGGCTTGGTGGTGATGGTGTGTTTTTCTTTGCATGCTGTATATCATTATCCTGATCAAAAGTAGGTTAAGTGGCGGGTTCAGAAAACGTTCAGATTAGGCATCAGGAGACTGTCATCAGAAAACGTTCAGTATAGGCATCAGGAGACTGTCATCAGAAAGTGGAAGGGATAAGGAACACCTAGACAGTTGCACAACTGAATGCATTCAACCGAAATGTGTCTTCTGCATTTATCAGAGGTGTGGGGGGCTGCCTTAATCAACGCCCACATCATCAGCGCCCGGGGAGCAGTTGTTGGTTAATTGCCTGCTCAAGGCCAAAACGGCAGATTTTTCCAGTTTGCTGGCTCGGGGATTCAAACCAGCAACCTTTCGGTTACTGGCCCAACACTCTTAGCCATCAGCGTAGCAAGTAGAGTAGAACGACTTTCATGTTTTCTTCCACTGTTATTTTTATTAGTGATTTTAGACCTACAGTTTTGTGTATAGGCCTCTTCAGTGTAATTGCGATATGGGTGTGTGTTAGGCCTATATGAGTCGTATCACCCAGGCCTACCCAGAGCGGATTAAGTGTCAGCAATAGCAGCACCGGTGGGTTGTAGCCTGGAGACAGAGCTAAAGAAAGCCCCATGGGTTGTCCTCCTGACTACTTGACTGAAACAGAATTAGAGGGATGTTACAGGGGCCAGTATCTCATTCATAGGATGTTACATACACTCATAATCTCATTCATAGGATGTTACATACACCTCTCAGCACGAGGGACTTTACATAACATACGGAACCCATGGGCACTAAAGTGACGTTCATAGCAGCACATCAAATTTGGTGTCAAGTGAAAGCTGAGTAATTTATTAAGTGAAGGTATATATTAATTGTTTGACCATTTTCCATCCTGAAAATGTGGAATAGGCAAAGGATCTGATTCTGGTGAAACAGATGTAAAATGGGTCTTCGAAAACATCTACCAGGAAGTCTTAAAAAGGTATTAAAATACAGTGTGTGTGTTGCATTCAAAAACTATTCAGACCCCTTGACTTTCCACATTTTGTTACGTTACAGCCTTATTCTAAAATTGATTAAATATTATATTTTTTTATCATCAATCTACACACAATACTCCATAATACAAAGCAAAAACAGTTTTTTTGGATATTCTGACAAATGTATTCAGACCCTTTACTATGAGACTCGAAATTGAGCTCATGTGCATCCTGTTTCCATTGATCATTTTTTATTTAACCTTTATTTAACTAGGCATCATCCTTGATGTTTCTACAACTTGATTGGAGTTCACCTGTGGTAACTTCAATTGATTGGACATGATTTGGAAAGGCTCACACACCTGGTGTAGTATGTGGACACACCCCTTCAAATGAGTGATTCGGCTATTTCAGCCACACCTTGCTGACGGGTGTATAAAATTGAGCACACACCCATTCAATTCTCCATAGACAAACATTGGCAGTAGAATGGCCTTATTAAAGACCCAATGACTTTCAATGGGGCACCGTCATAAGATGCCACCTTTCCAACCAGTCAGTTTGTTAAATTTTTGCCTTGCTAGAGCTGCTTTGTCAACTGCAAGTGCTGTTATTGTGAAGTGGAAACGTCTAGGAGCAACAACGTCTCAGCCGGAAGTGGTAGGCCACACAAGCTCACAGAATGGGACTGCCGAGTGCTGATGCGCATATAAATTGCATGTCCTGGTTGCAACACTCACTATCGAGTTCCAAACTGCCTCTGGAAGCAATGTCAGCACAAGAACTGTTCCTCAGGAGCTTTATGAAATTGGTGTCCATGGCCAAGCAGCCACATTACAGCCTAAGATCATCATGCGTAATGCCAAGTGTCAGCTGGAGTGGTGTAAAGCTCGCCGCCATTGGACTCTGGAGCAGTGGAAATGCCTTCTCTGGAGTGATGGATCATGTTTCACATCTGGCTGTCTGACGGACGAATCTGTGTTTGGCAGAAAACGCTACTGCCCCAATGCATAGTGCTAACTGTAAAGTTTGGTGAAGGAGGAATAATGGTCTGGGGCTGTTTTTCATGGTTTGGCTAGGCCCCTTAGTTCCAGTGAAGGGAAATCTTAACGCTACATTATACAATGACATTCTAGACGATTCTGTGCCTCCAACTTTTGTGCAACTGTTTGGGGAAGGCCCGTTCCTGTTTCAGCATGATAATGCCTTGTGCACAAAGCGAAGTCCATACGGAAATGTTTTTTTGAGATCTGTGTGGAAGAACTTGACTGGCCTGCACAGAGCCCTGACCTCAACCCCATCAAACACCTTTGGGGTGAATTGGAACGCCGACTGCGAGCTAGACCTAATCGCCCAACATCTGTGCCGACCCCTGCCAACTAATATCAACATTTATATTTATTTGTTTTGCAGAAGTGATTTGCCTTCTGTAAGTTACTGAAATATTGCCTAGTGTCTTGTCATTCTGTTACCAAAAACCCATGTGTCTCGACATTTTCTAATTTCACTCCCTCATAAGGGAGAGAATGAAAGTTCACAGAAGCAACAATTTAAAGGCAGACCTACCAATTAGTTAGTGTTTTTACTCATTTGGTTTGTGATTTTTAAAATGCACCATTCTCTTACCAAACCAGTAACAGAATTTCCAGTTTTCCACTAATGCCGGCCGTCGGCTATAGAGTCGACTAGACATATTTTCAGCCGGGTACTTTTTCCATTTAGATTAACTAGGCAATTAGATAGTCAGAAAAAAGTCTGCCGAGCCCTCTCCGCAAGAATGAATGATATGCATATTTTAGTGATCTATTGATAGGACAGGCACCTGTCAGTCACAAAGTTGTCATTAACAAAGTATCGAAGACAGAAATACTGCTGGCAAAGCTATTTATAACTAACCAAGATAGTTAATCTGTGTCGTTTACCAGGGGAGCAAATGAAGCATAGTGGGCAGAACAAGCAAGGAGGTGGGCAAAGCCAAGGACGAGCTAGCATGATCCCATTGTAGCATGTATTTCATATTTCCGTTAGGGAGCGCCTCCTGCTGAACGGCACGCGTGTGCATAGACTCAATTCGACCTTGCAGTCCAAAACAACGCCATTTTTTTATTACTACGGCAAAGCGACAAGTCTTTACAACTTAGTGCACTTTGTTAGTAACAGATTTTTGTTTTGGCAACAGAAYAATGTATTGTGATCAGATGTTTCATCAATGAGAATGTGCATATAGGCAGCCCAGTTTCACCTAGTTCCATCCTCTCCCACTACCTGCGACTGGACTTCCTCTCACTAACATTTGGTGAGAAAATGTTCTAAACGGATGCTTCAGCTTTATAGCCCCTGTGACATGTCTGGGTTTCTCCTTCTGTCTATGCTGATGGTGTGTGTGGTTGCAGTCAAATGCCTTTACACGCAGGGGAGAGCGCATACATTTGCACATCCATATAATGTGAGTGAATTTGCTCGTCCCATATAATGTGGTAACGATGAGTCTCCTGGGCCAGACTTTTCAGTGCATTTTGCTATTTGTATTTGAACAATACGATTGGCTGTTCATTTCAAGCTCCAGCGGAGTCACAACTTCTCGAGCACTCGGCGTCTTGATTAGTAATGAGTACATTTCGCCACACTCACAATAACATCTGCTAACCATGTGTATGTACCAATACAATTGGAGTTGATGCCTTCACACAGCACATGCGTGCTCTCCAGAGCAAAAAGAAGTGCCCATCAATCTACTTGCTGAGCTTATTTATTTTAAGGAAAGTGATTTACAAAAGTAAACCTTCAATAGTGAACATACTAGCAATACACTTGCCGCTGTTGAGTCTGCAAAAAGGAAGTTACAAAAAGACACCTAGCATTCGTCTTGGCTAGCCTACTGTAGCCACAGGTGGACATCTCTTCTGGAACATATGTATTAAAGGGGCAGCGTCCTATTTTCAAATCTTGTCAATTACACTTTAGAAACAAATGCATGCAATTACTCCAATGCAATTATAAAGAATAGAGTAATGACTTGCATTGCTAAATTATACTACACGGCTTTTTAATGCATGTTCTAATAATCCAAAAAAGCCTAGTAATAGCTGAAATATATATATAGAGAAAACATGCCAACCTATAGGCCCTGCACGACCTCAATGTATTGAACTACAACATGTCCAGGACAGTATAAATTCTGTTCGGGACAGTAGATTTTTGACCAACKGGGAAAAAGTAAGCGTTGGACTCTGGCCACGGAGTGGTGGCYCATAGGCTATTTACTGTGCTTTGATTGACGAACAGCAAGCTTGACTAGTTTATAAAAGGTGACGAACTAACTGAGTAAAGTTGATCTTGTGTATATCCCTGACATTTATAAARCCTATAACATAGTTCTATATCCATGGTATTGCATCGGAACAAGTCAACTAAACATGTTGTTTTTATTATGGATATGAAGTCCATCAGGACTTGCCAGGCAGTGACGTTACAGTGAGTGACTCCTCAGTATCCTAACAAATTGCATTGTTAAGAGCGCTGCTCATTTGTCTCCCTAATTTGCATACTGGTATGCTTTTTTGCGATGTATGTTCAGATAAATWKTGAATACATTAGATAGTGAATCCTCCTCACTGCAGGAACAATAGGTAGTCTAGTGGAGAAATGGCCTCACTCTAGTCCAAATGATAATAAAAGAAAAKGGATTAAATTGTTTTAAAAGTGAATGATACCTATATGGTATTTTCGAAGATATTCATTATAGGTCTACTGATTTGTGTCAGCAATGGATTAGTCGACTGCTGCTTTCCGCTGCCCATGTTTTAACACCTTTTGTCCAATTTAGACTTCAAACTTAACATAAACAATCAACTAAGCCTCCATAATACAGAACTACAGTAGAAGATGTAGACTACTTCTAACACACCAACCATGACAACAAAACACAGACCATGTTTATGCCTAGCTCCAGTATATTTATTTTCTCATCATGGAGTCATGGAAAGATTTAGCAAAGGTGACTTATACTAGTTCCTTGTGCTGAGCTTGATGTTGATGCTCCTTCTGTTGTTGACGGGATTGGACTATGTAAATAGAACACACAGTGCATTCGGAAAATATTCAGACCCCTTCACTTTAGCCAGATTTTGTTACATTACAGCCCATCTAAGATGGTTTAAATCTTTTTTTWAATTCCTCAATCTACACACAATGCCTTATAATAACAAAGTGAAAACAGGTTTTTAGAAATGTTTGCAAATGTATAAAAAATATGAAGGATACCTTATTTACATAAGTATTTAGACCCTTTGCTATGTGACTCAAAATTCAGCTCAGGTGCATCCTGTTTCCATTGATCATCCTTGAGATGTTTCTACAACTTCATTGGAGTCCACCTGTGGTAAATTCATTTGATTGGACATGATTTGGAAAGGCTCACACACATGTCTATATAAGGTCCCACAGATGACCGCATATCAGAGCAAAAACTAAGCAATGAGGTTGACTGAATTGTCCGTAGACCTCCCGAGTCAGGATTGTGTCTCGGCATAGATCTGAGGAAGGGTACCAAAACATTCTGCAGCATTGAAGGTCCCCAAGAACACAGTGGCCTCCATTCTTAAATGGAAGAAGTTTGGAACCACCAAGACTCTTCCTAGAGCTGGCCATTCAGCCAAACTGAGCAATCTGGGGAGAAGGGCCTTGGTCGGGAGGTGACCAAGAACCCGATGGTCACTCTGAAGGAGCTCTAGAGTTCCTCTGTGGGGATAAGAGAACCTTCCAGAAGGACAACCATCTCTGCAGCAATCCACCAATCAGGACTTTATAGTAGAGTGGCCAGACAGAAGCCACTCTTCAGTAAAAGGCACATAAGAGCCTGCCTAGAATTTGCCAAAAGGCACTTAAAGGACTCTGACCATGAGAAACAAGATTCTCTAGTCTGATGAAATCAAGATTAAACTATTTGGCCTGAATGCCAAGCGTRGCATCTGGAGGAAACCAGGCACCCTTCATCACCTGCGGTGAAGCGTAGTGGCAGCATCATGCTGTGGGGATGTTTCTCAGCGGCAGGGACTTGGAGACTAGTTAGGATCGAGGGAAAGATGAACGGAGCAAAGTACAGAGATCCTTGATGATTACCTCGGACTGGGGTGACGGTTCGCCTTCCAACAGGACAATGACCCTAAGCACACAGCCAAGACAACACAGGAGTGGCTTCGGGACAAGTCTCTGAATGTCCTTGAGTGGCCCAGCCAGAGCCCGGACTTGAACCCGATCGAACATCTCTGGACAGACCTGAAAATAGCTGTGCAGCGACACTCCCCATCCAACCTGATAGAGCTTGCGAGGATCTGCAGAGAACAATGGGAGAAACTCTCCAAATACAGGTGTGCCAAGCTTGTAGCGTCATACCCAAGAAGACTCAAGCTGTAATCTTTCAAAGGTGCTTCAACAAAGTACAGAGTAAAAGGTCTGAATACTTATGTAAATGTGATATTTCCGTTTTTTGTTTAGTTTTTATATATCATACATGCATACATTTGCAAAAATTCTAACCTGTTTTTTGCTTTGTCATTATGGGGTATTGTGTGTAGATGGATGGAACAAAATAAATGTAATCCATTTTAGAATAAGGCTGTAAATAACAAAATATGGAGAAAATAGAGTGGTCTGAACGTTAGCCTCTGCGGTATTTAGTCATCAGCTAACGTTACCTCTGCTCGTCGTCCGGGTTTGGCCGGGGTAGGCTCATTGTAAATAAGAATTTGTTCTTACTTCTTGTCAATACGGGGACGCTGTTTTCACTTTGGAAAAATCGTGCCCAAATGAAACGGCCTCGTACTCTGTTCTAGATCATACAATATGCATATTATTATTACTATTGGATAGAAAACACTCAAGTTTCTAAAACTGTTTGAATTATATCTGTGAGTAAAACAGAACTCATTTGGCAGCAAACTTCCATAAAGGAAGTGAAAATCTGAAAACGAGGCTCTGTTTCAGGGCCTGCCTATTCAACTGGCTTTTATTTATCGATCTGTATGCACTTCATACGCCTTCCACTAGATGTCAACAGGCAGTGGAAGGTGGAATGGGGTGTCTAGCTTGATCTGAGGTCGAACAAGAGCTTTTGGAGTGACAGGTCGGTATTTTCTTGTCTTCGAGGCGCCGAGGGACCTCGACATTGTCTTCTGAAAAGCGTTCGGTATACACGGCGAATATCTCCGGCTCTGATTTTATTTGATACATATGATAATAACATCATAAGTAGGTTTGAAAATATTTTATCAGTTTATTCAACGTTTATTGGGACTTTTGGAGTTTTCCGTTCTTTGCGCCAAGAGAGGATGGGAATGTTAGCACCTTGGCTAGCATTGTGGCCCGAATTCGACAGAAGAAATGGACATTCTAAAACCAAACAACGATTTATTCTGGACCAAGGACTCTTGTAACAACATTCCGATGGAAGCTCAGCAAAAGTAAGAAAACATTTATGATGTTATTTTGTATTTCTGTGTAAAATGTTGACTCCTATTCTCCGCCGTGTTGGTGAGCGCTGTCTCACAATAACGCAAGCTGTATGTTATGGTAAAGTTATTTTTAAAAATCTAACACAGCAGTTGCATTAAGAACCAGTGTATCTTTCATTTGCCATATAACAAATATTTTTATGTAAAGTTTATGATGAGTTCTTTGGTCAGATTAGGTGAGTGTCCAAAATCGGAAATGATGGCTGGATTCACAAGATGTTTATCTTTCATTTGCTGTATTGGACTTGTGATTTCATAAATTATATTATATGAAAACCCTGTCCCGTTAGGCTAGGCTATGCTAGTCAGCTTTTTTGATGAGGAGGATCCCGGATCCGGGAGGGTGATGAAGTAGAGGTTTTAACTGACTTGCCTAGTTAAATAAAATAAACGCCTTGCACACTCTTGCCTACATCTGCCAGATCTAAGGTGTAATCATTAGTTCCAAACGAGAGTTTCTATTGGACAAATTCAGTCATATTTTAAGAAATGGTTTTCAACAGAATCGACATAATGAATAGTTCCCTGATCACCTTCATACAGTTCACTTTCATAGTAGTCACATAGAAACAGCATTATCACTTTTCTCGTTGTATAATTCCTTCTCGCATCTACACGTTCTCCTCCTCTCACCTTTTTCCTTTGCTTGTGGACTGGTCACACAACAGCTGTCTGTGACCAGACGAAAACCTTTCCAAGCCAAACCTTCATACCATAACCGCTACACACAGCCTACATCGTTGTCACCATATTAGCTAACGTCATAGTCAACATGACTACTAGAACTAACGCGTTAGTAAACCCTCTACAATCATGCAGTGCAATTTAGCAGTTACACTGGCAGGCCCCGGTGGCGTTAAATTAATAAAACCAAAAGATTACCTTGGAAGAGTTCCGTTGTTGGATAGCCAGCTAGCTAACATAGCCTACTGCGGACCGATGTCCATGGACGTTGAAAAGTCGTTTTTAAAATTTGGTCAGTCTGAATCGATCGTAATGTCTGTTTCACATGTTTTTACAGTAGAGTACAATTTACTGTACTGAACTACACTGTGTACAAAACAATTATGAACACCTGCTTTTTCCATGAGACTGAACGGGTGAATCCAGGTGAAAGCTATGATCCTTATTGATGTCACTAATTAAATCCACGTCAATCAGTGTAGAAGAAGGGGAGGAGACAGGTTTAAATTTTGTTAAGCCTTGAGACAATTGAGACGTGAATTGTGTATGTGTGCCATTCAGAGGGTGAATGGCCAAGACAAATATTTAAGTGCCTTTGAATGGGGTATGGTAGTAGGTGCCAGGCGCACCGGTTTGTGTCAAGAACTGCAAGGTTGCTGGTATTAACGCTCAACAGTTTCCCGTGTGTATCAAGAATGGTCCACCACCAAAGAACATCCAGCCAATTTGACACAACTGTGGGAAGCTTTGGAGTCAACATGGCAGAGCTATCCCTGTGGAATGCTTTTGGACACCTTGTAGAGATCAATTCCCAAACGAACTGTTCCGAGGGCAAAAAGGGGGTGCAACTCAATACTATGACGGTGTTCTTAATGTTTTGTACATAACTGGTGTGTGTACTAGACTATGGCTGTATGTGTGATGTCCAAAACTTAGCCTTCTATGATTGGTACAGATTTGGCCTGACCAACCAAATTTGTCTTGTTTGGGGGCAGAGTTATTTAGAATAATTGCCAGTGTGTACAATAATACCAGACATGCTAAGGAGGTACTACATGTTTCTACCTTTGGGTACCTATTAAGGATGATCACCATGAGAGAATGGCAATTTATAATTATAAATTTCTTTATTTCTGTATAGTATCAGGGACTCGTTATGGTCATTCTGTTGCGCGGGTGTTATTCCACTTCACTTACTGTATGTAAACTCAATGTATCATCATAGCTGACAGCCCATTCTTTCTGCAGAATCTTTGAATATTAATTCTGAGTGGATGTTTACGTGAGTTTTTGGAAAACGTGGTTAAATAAATATTTTTACCGTCATTCTGTTTCAAACATTTGCACTTTTTTCCAGAGTAAATGTGTTTTTGGTAACATTCAGTGGAGATTAGGGATGTATGGTACAGGTATTTCTTATCAAACCGTTCGGTCCGCACTGAACCCGAATTGATACATAAAAAAAATGTATTAATAAGTAAATTGAGTAAATCTGAGCTCAAACGTTTCAGGCACTTCCATTAAAACAACTAGAGCCTATGTGCATGTTGTAATCAAAATTCTAATCTTAATTGGCGCATTTCAAACTGTCCTTTTGTGAAGCGCAGCTGGGGGCTAGTTCTGTATGATGGTGAGTGGTGGGGTTGATTTAACCTGAATCCTCTGTTTAAATCTCCAGTTTGGGAACATTTTGGCTGTAAACGTTAAAGGTAAAAATAATAAAACGTTGTCTCACCACGCTCAACAAGAATAGCCTAGCTGCCAACACCTCATATGTTGACAAATTTATGCCTACATCACCCCAGTACACTGGAGCAAGATGGAAATGGAAATTAACCACAACACAACATCGCTTCCCTTCTGCAGCCCTTGGRAGCTGACTGACCAGGCTAAATAAATTAGAAGAGCCATAGGTAGGCTATGTTTATATTTTTTTGTCTTCGGTTTATAGCTGTGGATATGCACCCATTCTTGGTGTTTGAGAATGGGGGATTTCAGCACCTTGTCCTCGAACCATGTTTACGAACTTCCTTTTTCTTTTTTTTTATGCATTTCAGCAAACTGGTAGGCCTAGTACCCTCTCTGTATAAGCAAGCCAAAGCTTTCAATGAATTGGCCAATGCATCATGTGTTGCGCTTACTTAACAGTGACAGTGACATTACCCCGGAAAGGGTGCTTATCTGGCACTAATGGAGGCAGTGACATGGTGCATTTTGTAACCAAGGTGGAAGTGAGAATTTGCCACATACGACTGGGGAAAAATAGACTTAAATGGCACCGGACAAGAAGGCAGACGTTTTACGTGCCCCCAATGTGTTTCTTAAAAAAWATATATATATATATATATTTGCGTTGTTTAACTTATTTTGTACATAATGTTGCCGCTACTGTCTCTTATGACCGAAAATAACTTCTGGCCATCAGGACTGRGATTACTCAACACTGACTAGCAGAATCCTTTTTTTCCTTTCACGAGTCTGACGAACCCGCCGCYAACGATATACTGCTTTCTTGGGAACAGACCCAGATCCCCGTGATTTGTGTGAAGAAGAGGCAGAGAAAAAGGGGTCAGAGGGCGGGCTGCCTTCTGAGAATTCGTAGGCGATCGAATAAACCCCTACTTCCTTCCATTCTGCTAGCAAATGTGCAATCTTTGGACAATAAATTGGATGACCTACGCAGAAGATTAAACTACCAACGGGACATTCAAAACTGTAATATCTTATGCTTCACAGTCGTGGCTGAACGACGACACTATCAACATACAGCTGGCTGGTTAAACGCTGCAGGATAGAACAGTGGCGTCTGGTAAGACCAGTGGCGACAGACTATTTTTGTAAATAACAGCTGGTGCACGATATCTAAGGAAGTCTTGAGCTATTGCTCGCCTGAGGTAGAGTACAGGTGCATCAAAGCGGGGACCGAGAGACTGAAAAACAGCTTCTATCTCAAGGCCATCAGACTGTTAAACAGCCACCACTAACATTGAGTGACTGCTGCCAACATACTGACTCAACTCCAGCCACTTTAATAATGGAAAAATMTATGTTAATTWTTWTTTWTTTTTTTAAATCACTAGCCACTTTAACTTCTCTTGGGTAGGGGGCAGCATTCAGAATTTTGGATGGAAAGCATGCCCAAATTAAACTGCCAGCTACTCATCCCCAGAAGATAAGATATGCATATTGTTAGCAGATTTGGATAGAAAACACTCTGACGTTTCTAAAACTTAACTGTTTGAATCATGTCTGTGAGTATAACAGAACTTATTTAGCAGGCGAAACCTCGAGGACAAACCATAAGAATTTTTGCGGGGACATTTTTGTAGGTCACTCTCTTTTCAATGAGTTTTCATTGGGAGATTTCTAAGGGACCTTCTTGCAGTTCCTACCGCTTCCACTGGATGTCAACAGTCTTTAGAAATTGGTTAGGTTATTCCTTTGTGGAAATGAAGTACGGCCACTTGAAGGAGGGTCACTCGAAGTGTCCTGTTTGTAGAAGCGCATGACCAGAAAGCTAGCTACATTCCTGTATTGAACACAGATCATCCCGTCTTCAGTTTGATCGATTATTTACGTAAAAAAATACCCAAAGTTGTATTACAAAAGTAGTTTGAAATTTTGGGGCAAAGTTTACAGGTAACCTTTGAGATATTTGTGTCACGTTTCACAATTTGGAACCGGTGTTTTTCTGTATCAAACGCGCCAAATAAATGGACATTTGGAGATATATCGACGGAATTAATCGAACAAAAGGACCATTTGTGATGTTTATGGACATATTGGAGTGCCAACAACAGAAGCTTCGTCAAAAGTAAGGCATGAATAATATTTTTATTCTGTGCGTTTTGTGTCGCGCCTGCAGGGTTGAAATATGCTTCTCTCTTTGTTTACAATGTTGCTATCTTCAGATAATAGCATCGTTTGCTTTCGCCGAAAAGCCTATTTGAATTCGAATGTTGGCTGGATTCACAACCAGTTAGCTTTAATTGGTATCTTTCATGTGTGATTTAATGAAAGTTTGATTTATAGTAATTAATTTAATTTGGCGCTCTGCATTTTCTGTGTTTTTGCCAAGTGAGACAGTAGCGTCCCGCCTAAACTCAGATTTCTTTTATATAAATATGAACTTTACCGAACAAAACATACATGTTTGCGTAACATGAAGTCCTATGAAGATCATCAAAGGTTAGTGATTCATAACTCTATTTCTGCTTTTTGTTACTCTTCTCTTTGGCTGGAAAAATGCTAGTTTTTTTCTGTGACTTGGCTCTAACCTAACATAATCGTTTGGTGTGCTTTCGTCGTAAAACCTTTTTGGAATCGGACACTTTGGCTGGATTTACAACAAGTGTATCTTTAAAATGGTGTAAAATACTTGTATGTTTCAGGAATTTAAATGATGGGATTTCTGTTTTGAATTTGACGCCCTGCAGTTTCACTGGCTGTTGACAAGGTGGGACGCTACCGTCCCACATACCCTAGTGAGGTTAAACAATGCCACTTAATATAATGTTTACATACCCTACATTACTCATCTCATATGTATAWACTGTACTCTATACKATCTACTGCACCGTGCCTATGCCGTTCTGTACCATCACTCATTCATATATTTTTATGTACATATTCTTCATCCCTTTACACTTGTGTGTATAAGGTAGTTGTTGTGAAATTGTTAGGTTAGATTACTCGTTGTTTATTACTGCATTGTCGGAACTAGAAGCACAAGCATTTCGCTACACTCGCATTAACATCTGCTAACCATGTGTATGTGACAAATAAAGTTTGAAGTGTCTTCACTGTCATTTTAAACCTCTCCCTGTCCGAGTCAGTAATACCAACATGTTTTAAGCAGACCACCATAGTGCCTGTGCCCTAGAACGCTAAGGTAACCTGCCTAAATGACTATCGACCCATAGCACTCACATCTGTAGCCATGAAGTGCTTTGAAAAGCTGGTCATGGCTCACGTCAACACCATCATCCCAGAAACCCTAAACCCCCTCCAATTTGCATACCGCCCCAACAGAACCACAGATGATGCAATCTCTATTGCACTCCACAATGCCCTTCCCCACCTGGACCAAAGGAACACCTATGTGAGAATGCTATTCATTGACTGCAGCTCAGCGTTCAACACCATAGTGCCCTCAAAGCTCATCATAAATCTAAAGACTCTGGGACTAAACACCTCCCTCTGCAACTGGATCCTGGACTTCCTAACGGGCCACTCCTAGGTGGTAAGGGTATGTAACAACACATCCGCCATGCTGATCCTTAACACAGGGGCGCCTCAGGGGTGCGTGCTCAGTCCCCTTCTGTACTCCCTGTTCACTCATGACTGCACGACTCCAACACCATCATTAAGTTTGKCGATGACACAACAGTGGTAGGCCTGATCACCGACAACGACGGGACGGCCTATAGGGAGGAGGTCAGAGACCTGGCCGTGTGGTGCCAAGACAACAACCTCTCCCTCAACTGATCAAGATAAAGGAGATGATTGTGGACTACAGGAAAAACAGGACCGAGCACGCCCCCATTCTCATCAACGGTGCTGCAGTGGAGCAGGTTGAGAGCTTCAAGTTTCTTGGTATCCACATCACCAACAAACTAACATGGTCCAAGCACACCAAGACAGTCGTGAAGAGGGCACGACAAAACATATTCCCCCTCAGGTGACTTAAAAGATTTCGCATGGGTTCTCAGATCCTCAAAAGGTTCTACAGCTGCACCATCAAGAGCATCCTGACTGGTTGCATCACTGCCTGGTACGGCAACTGCTCGGCCTCCGTAGTGCGAACAGCCCAGTACATCACTGAGGCCAAGCTTCCTGCCATCCAGGACCTCTACACCAGCGGTGTCAGAGGAAGGCCCTAAAAAATGTCAGACTCCAGCCACCCTAGTCATAGACTGTTCTATCTGCTAAAGCATGGCAAGTGGTACCGGAGCGCCAAGTCTAGGTCCAAGAGGCTTCTTTACAGCTTCTACCCCCAAGCCATAAGACTCCTGCACACCTAATCAAATGGCTACCCAGTCTATTTGCGTTGCCCCCTCTCCCCCTCTTTTATACCGCTGCTACACTCTGTTATCATCTATGCATAGTCACTTTAATAACTCTACCTTCATGTACATATTACCTCAACTAACCGTTGTCCCCGCACATTGACTCTGTACCGGTACGCGCCCCCCCCCCCTGTATAGAGTCTCGCTATTGTTATTTTACTGCTGCTATTTAATTACTTGTTACTTTAATTTCTTATTCTTTTTTTAAACTGCATTGTTGGTTAGGGGCTCGTAAGTAAGCATTTGTTGTATTCGGCGCATGTGACTAATAAAATGTCGATTTGAATGGCCCTCCAACTGGTAATTACTAGTGTGAAACTTGTCTTTAATCCTGAGCACCCATTTTACATACATTTGTCATTTAGCAGAAGCTCTTATCCAGAGCGACTTACACTAGTTGAGTCCATACATTTTTCTTATTTTTCTCCCACATGGTGACCTCTGACATCACCCAGTAAGGAAATGGCCTCTAACAGCATTTTTGGCAGTTAAATAGATTGCGTTTWATTTTTTWATAGTTTAGTTACAATCATGATAGCTGTACTTTTAGTTTATGGTTGACGCAGCTTGTTGGCCATTAGCCAATCAGCGTTTCTCAACAAGTTCAAATGACATGAATGCGTTCAGCTGGTATTTACAGCATCACAACTGGTAAATTCCCCACCTCCCACATGGTTACAAACGCAGCATCAGAGTGGAAACTTGAGAGGCCCAACATAACAATCCTGTCACAAGAGACCAAGAACAAGAACATTGTGAATGGCATTTCATTTTCCTGCTGTACTGAAACCGATCCAAACCGTGACCCCAAAACCACATACGTACCGAACCATGGGTTGTGTGAACCGTTAAACCCTTATTGGAAATTGTTAAAAGTAGTCCTTGTGCATAGAGTTGTGTGGTTTGTTTGTTTAACTTTACAATCAATTACATTTTTTTGCATACTTTAAATTAACATCCAAGTCACTGTTACTGTGGAATTGCCCAGACCCAGAATTGTCAGCCCTCCAGACATTATTCCCAGAAGAATGCTCTGCTTCCTGGGCCCTCGCCCTCMCATGGATTGTCTGACTGTTTGTTTTGTGCCACCATGGAGCCTAAATGTTTTTTTTGTGTGAGAGAAATTTAAAACCGATGAATAGAGTCGTCTGCCTTGATTATCAAAGCCATCTATTTCCTTCTACATTGTGTTTTATATAAAAATTTCAAAAATTGGGGTTTTTAATTTAACCTTCATTTAACTAGGCAAGTCATTTAAGATCAAATTCTTATTTACAATGACTGCCTACCTCTGCCAAACCTGGATGACGCTGGGCCAATTGTGTGCCGCACTATGGAACTCCCAATCACAGCCGGATGTGATGCAGCCTGGATTCGAACCAGGGACTACAGTGGCTCCTCTTGCACTGCAATGCAGTGCCTTGGACGGCTCTGTGTTTGGAGAATGACACCGATGTCAGTGTCGGGTCACAGGGCACTTGAGGACACTTTGGAATCTGATGGTAGCTCACTGTAGCTTATTGCTTTCACTTTTTTCCTAGGGTTGGGTGGTATCCAGATGTCCATACCTTCATGCCATGCCTGTGCCATCCCGGGATATATTGTATTACTGGTAATGCACACAAGGGGCGCTATTTAAAAAATGTACGTAGAAAAAGCCCCAAAACGTCACTTACCAGAATGCTAACAAGTGCTAGGGAATTCTTATAGAGGATGCTAGGTAAGTGCTAACGAGTGCATGCAAACATTTACTACTAGGACAGACAACCCAGCTCATAAAGTTATGCAAGTATCTCAAAACTGTTTTCAGCATGCACAAAACAAATGTTAGGGAGCAGGGATCTTAATCCCGGAGGAGATGTTCTCTGCTGCTCTTACCAAGAAGCTTGATCTTGCGAGCTAACATGTTAGCCACTTAGCTAACATTAGCAAGTTAGCAAAACCCAGCTGGAGAGAATTTATTTGGCACATATTAATTAACTTAATAGTTATATATTGCACCTGTCAAAAGTTTGGTCACACCTATTCATTCCAGGGTTTTTCTTTCCTTATACTATTTTCTACATTGTAGAATAATAGTGAAGACAAGCTATGAAAAACACATATGGAATCATGTATTAACCAAAAAAAAGTTAAACAAAATATATTTGAGATTCTTCAAAGTAGCAACCCTTTGCCTTGTTGACAGCTCTCCATATGTGTTATTTCATACTTGTGATGTCTTCTATTATTCTACAATGTAGAAAATAGTAAAAATAATGAAAAATCCTTGAATGAGTAGGTGTCTAAACTTTTGACTAGTGGGAGGTGTTTAGGCTGATTGACAGACCCACTTTTTTTTTATTTGACTGGCTCGCTGGTGTGTTTGCTCAGTTTACAGTGCCTTCAGAAAGTATTCAGACCCCTTTTTCAACATTTTGTTACGTTACAGCCTAATTCTAAAATTGATTAAATAGTTTTTTCCCTCCAATCTACACACAATACCCCATAATGACAAAGCAAAAACAGGTATTTAGACATTTAAGTTTATTTTTTATAAATTATCAATCACATTTACGTAACATAGCCCTTTACTCAGTACTTTGGAGCACCTTGCAGTGATTACAGCCTCTTCTTCTTGGGTATGACACTACAAGTTGGCACACCTGTATTTTGGAGTTTCTCCCATTCTTCTCTGCAGATCTGTTCTTGTTCTGTCAGGTTGGATGGGCAGCGTTCCTGCACAGCTATTTTCAGGTCTCTCCAGAGATGTTCAAGTCCGGGCTCTGGCTGGGCCACTCAAGGACATTCAGAGACTTGTTCCGAAGCCACTCCTGCTTTGTCTTGGCTGTGTGCTTAGGGTCATTGTCCTGTTGGAAGGTGAACCTTCGCCCCAGTCCGAGGTCCTGTGCGCTGTGAGAGGATTTTCATCAAGGATCTCTCTGTACTTTGCTCCGTTCATCTTTCCCAAATCAAATCATCAAATTTTATTGTCACCTACATATGGTTAGCAGATGTTAATGCGAGTGTAGCGAAATGCTTGTGCTTCTCGTTGCCGACAATGCAGTAATATCTAACAAGTAATCTAACAATTTCCAACAACCTAATACACTCATCTAAAGGGGTGAATGAGAATATGTAGATATAATTATATGGATGAGCGATGGCTGAGCGGCATGGGCAAGGTGCAGTAGATGGTATAAAATATGGTATATACATGTGAAATGAGTAATGTAAGATATGTAAACATTATTTATTTAAAGTGACTAGTGATCCATTTATTAAAGTGTCCAGTAATTGGGTCTCAATGTAGGCAGCAGCCTCTGAGTTAGTGATTGCTGTTTAGCAGTCTGATGACTTGAGACAGACTAGTCAGGATCGAGCTTCTGTCTCTGCTGCTGAAAAACATCCCCACAGGATGATGTTGCCACCATCTTTCACCGTAGGGATGGTACCGGTTTCCTCCAGATGTGACGCTTGACACTCAGGCCAGAGTTCAATCTTGGTTTCATCAGACCAGAGAATTCTGTTTTCTCATGGTGAGTCCTATAGGTGCCTTTTGCAAACCAAAGCAGGTCGTCTGCCTTTTCTGAGAGTGGCTTCCGTCTGGCCACTCTACCATAAAGTCCTGATGGTGGAGTGCTGCAGAGATGGTTGTCCTTCTGGATACCCATCTCGACTGAGGAACTCTAGAGCTCTGCCAGAGTGACCATCGGGTTCTTGGTCACCTCCCTGACCAAGGCCCTTCTCCCCTGATTGCTCAGTTTGGATGGGCGGCCAGCTCTAGAAAGAGTCTTGGTGGTTCCAAACTTCTTCAATTTAGAATGGAGGCCACTGTGTTCTTGGGGACCTTCAATGCTGCAGAAATATTTTGGTACCCTTCCCAGATCTGTGCCTTGACACAATCCTGTCTCTGAGCTCTACGGACAATTCCGCGACCTCGTGGCTTGGTTTTTGCTTGACAATTGACATGCACTGCCAACTGTGGGACATTTTATATAGACAGACGTGTGCCTTTCCAAATCATGTCCAATCCACTGAAGTTGTAGAAACATCTCAAGGATGATTAATGGAAACAGGATGGACCTGAGCTCAATTTCGAGTCTCATAGCAAAGGGCCTAATACTTATGTAAAATAAGACATTACCTTTATTTCTAAAAACCTGTTTTCGCTTTGTCATAATGGGGTATTGTGTGTAAATTACTGAGAAAAAAACCTGAATTTAATCCATTTTAGAATAAGGCTCTAACGTAACAAAATGTGGGATAAGTCAAGGTGTCTGAATACTTTCCGAATGCGCTGTACATAAGTGCACACATTTTGATTCTGGCTAGTGGTCTAGCAAACTAGCATAAAACACCCTAAATATCCCTCCACATTGGATTTGATCGGTACAAAACAGTTAACAATATCCCATGTTCAAATGCTTCAAATGCAACAATCTATATCTTCCTGATGAATGTCTTACATTTTGGGTGCAGCAACCTACATTTAGTATAACCTAATGTTCCAAATCCCACGTAGCCTAGCTTTTTAACTATAAAATAATTACGGATTGATTTATTAGCACCCCAAATGTCAAATCGGTCCACGTGCCACATCTGACCTCCAGACCGGCTGCCCACTGTTCCCCACATGCTGTTTAATTTGTGTGGGTGCCCCCCACTCTTTTAAAGCAGCTCTCAGGACACACCCACAGCTAAAAATAAAGAAACATATATTTGGACCACACTCCTGAAAGCAGATGCAAATTGTGAACACGCATACTTACACACATTCAAGGGCTATTTGGGCACCCACCCAGACTGTGTCTGCTCAGACCCGTAGGACAATTTGGGCACCCATCCAGACTGCCTGCTCAGACCTGTAGGACTATTTGCGTTCACTGCCACCTCGATTCCCCACTCCAACCACCCAGTCACCATCCAGTGATTGCAGCAGGACTTGGGTGCTCTTTAGTTGGAGGGGGTTCCGTCACTCTGCGGAGTCTGCCAGCCATGAACTTCTGGGGAGATATTGTCAATTTGAAGACCACCACAGCAGCCAAAGCTCCATGTGTGGTATGTGTGTTCTGGTCTGTATTGGGAATAGGCATGTGCTTTTTTCATAGCGGTGTGGTTTTTAATACTGTTGAGTTTTTTGAGAGCCTATTACTGTACCAGTGATGGAAGAGGTAGGAACCCAAATAACAAGTAAACTATCTCCAAAAGTTAAGCCCACTGAATTACTCTGGAACCATCGTCTTTTAGCTATTTCAGTAGAAGCAGCACTTGCTAAATGGGTAGTTCTCTAGAAGTTCCTTCCATATGGTTTAGCTAGCAGGCCCAGCAACCGTACTAGCTAAGTCAATAACTTTCCACTAAATTAACTTATTGCTTTATGTTCTAATGCAGCACATTCAAGCTTTAAAAACCATGAATGTAAAAGTGCCGTGGGGCAGAAGTTCAGAGTGGTAGTCTAGGTAGTGGTGGCAGTAGTATTCTAGGTAGGCTCCWACTGACTGGATTGTTAGTGCTTTCCAGAGCAGTAGCACTGGACCACATGCCTTATTTCATCATCAGKAGGTAGCCTATCTATTTAACCCTGTGTGTCTAATTATATTTACAAGGCACACCTTGGTTCTAGAAAAAAGGTTGGCAGCCATTTTTAAACTCTGAACTCTGATGTAGTGCCCTGAAATAGTGCACCACGCCTAGAATAGCCATGAAAATGACAGGTCAGTCAGTGGCATCAATCATATGTGACAGGAGGCTGATCTGCCTAGAAAGTTAGTAAAACGTTGCCAACTGCCACTTAGTTGAATATCTGTCTGTTGAGTTGGTCTCTAATAAATAGACCTAGAGTCTACTTCAATGAGTTCAATAAGTAGTAGACTAAACTTAATTAACCCAACAGGTTGGACTTCTGTTGGGTTCATAGCTGTTACAGAACAATTGTCCCTTGTTAGGAGGAGAATGCAGAGTGATGTAGAGACCAAGAGGGAATGCAAGCTGGAGAGATGGATAACACAACTTGTAAAGTATAAGTAACTAAAATCTAAACACTATGCGTCTGTGTCGTGTGGCTAAGACAGTCTGTCTTTGGACTCGGGGCGTGCTGGCTTGTGCCCAACACAAATATTTACCTCAGCGCTTACCCCCGCAGGTGCTGTCCAGCCACCTAGGCTTTATTCAGCAGGGACATCCCTCTGAGTCATTCCCCTTGGCTATAGCGTTCAAAGGCCTTTCTCCTGTTTAGGCCGATACAGTAGGATACACTGTCTCTTATAATTAATCTAACCTGGTAGGCTTAAGAGAAACACCTGAAACTAGATCCCCCTACATACTGGTCTTGTCAGGAGGTTCTCTTCTGCACTGTTCAACCAATCCAGTAAATATGGAGGAGTTAAGATGGAGTGTCGCCTTGTTAACGTCCAAAAGCTGAAGTCTCGTCCTCTTTTTCCATTTCCCCTGAAAAGCTGTGGTAATGGCATCTCCCATATCAACTGAACCATGACAGTTTGGAGTTGTTCTTGTACGTGGTGTAGTTGTATGGAAAATGCAGGGTCTTTCCCATGAAAGTTTAACCTCTCTGGGATATTCGGGACGGTAGCGTCCCACCTCRCCAACAGCCAGTGAAATTGCAGGGCGCCAAATTCAAAACAACAGAAATCCCATAATTAAAATTCCTCAAACATACAAGTATTTTACACMATTTTAAAGATAAACTTGTTGTAAATCCAGCCACAGTGTCCGATTTCAAAAAGGCTTTAATGACAAAAGCACACCAAACGATTATGTTAGATCAGCACCTAGTCACAGAAAAACACAGCCTTTTTCCAGCCAAGAGAGAGAGACAAAAAAGCAGAAATAGAGAGAAAATGCTTCACTAACCTTTGATGATCTTCATCAGATGACACTCATAGAAATTCATGTTACACAATACATGTATGTTTTGTTCAATAAAGTTATATTTATATCCCAAAATCTCAGTTTACATTGGCGCGTTATGTTCAGTAGTTCCAAAACATCCAGTGATTTTGCAGAGAGCCACATCAATTTACAGAAACTCATAATAAACATTGCTAAAAGATACAAGTGTTATGCATGGAATTATAGATAAACTTCTCCTTAATGCAACCGCTGTGTCAGATTTAAAAAAACTTGGCGGAAAAAGCACACCATGCAATAATCTGAGTAATGCGCTCAGACACAACAAGCCATACAGATACCCGCCATGTTGTGGAGTCAACAGAAGTCAGAAATAGCATTATAAATATTCACTTACCTTTGATCTTCATCAGAATGCACTCCCAGGAATCCCAGTTCCACAATAAATGTTTGTTTTGTTCGATAAAGTCCATTTATGTCCATAATACCTCCTTTTTGTTTGCGCGTTTAGTACACAAATCCAAACTCAGGAGGCGCGGGCAAGTCCAGGCGAAAGTTCAGAAAGTCATATTACAGTTTGTAGAAACATGTCAAACGAAGTATAGAATCAATCTTTAGGATGTTTTTATCATAAATCTTCAATAATGTTTCAACCGGAGAATTCCTTTGTCTGTAGAAATGCAATGGAACGCACTAACTCTCACGGGAGCGTGCGAGACTGAGCTTATGGCACTCTGCCAGACCCCTGACTCAAACAGCTCTCATTCCCCCCTCCTTCACATTAGAAGGCTCAAACAAGGTTCTAAAGACTGTTGACATCTAGTGGAAGCCTTAGGAAGTGCAATATGACCCCATAGACACTGTATATTCGATAGGCAATGACTTGAAAAACGACAAACCTCAGTTTTCCACTTCCTGGTTGGATTTCTTCAGGTTTTTGACTGCCATATGAGTTCTGTTATACGCACAGACATTATTCAAACAGTTTTAGAAACTGCAGAGTTTTCTATCCAAATCTACTAATTATATGCATATTCTAGCTTTTAGGCCTGAGTAGCAGGCAGTTTACTCTGGGCACCTTTTTATCCAAGCTACTCAATACTGCCCCCGCTCCCAAAGAAGTTAAGAGGCTATCAGAATATACCTATGATTTCTTTGTTGGGTCCAGTCTTGAAGCAGATGAAGCTCTACTATTATACTATTGCCTGTGTGGTCTTATTGAGATAGCTGGATTAAGTAGTCCTATTGAATTTGACTGCTGTGTTAAAAGGTGTAACCTAATAGGAAGTGTAAGACCAAGAACAGGAAGTTACTTCACACGGCTCCAACTGTCACCCAATGTGACCTGTATTACCCTCTTCCATTGTGTATCTCTGGTGCTGTGCTGCGTCGTCAATAGGAGTGACTACATAGGCCCACTTTTTTTTAAAGTGCCTCATTATTTCCTTCCTACCCACTAGTGTCTAGGTTGTTGTACAATTATTTCAATGCTTAAAGATGCACTATGAAGAAATCACTCCTGGTTGCTAAAATTCTAATAGTTTGCTAATTTCAGTTTGTGACAAAAAAAGCAAGTATAGTGTAAGAATCATTGTACCATTAAAAACTGCTGTGAAATATATATTTTCCATAACCAAAACTATTGTTTGCAGCTGGTGTGCAAAACCGAAAGCAAAAAACGAAACTGAAGAACGGGAAGCATAGAGCACGTAGACCATTATACCGCTTCTTAGACTAGCTTTTAGTGAGAATAACAGATCTATAACTCACATTACTATGTGAATTTTGTCAGGTCTTCAAAAAGTTACATATTGCAGCTTTAAAACAACTTGCTCTTTGGGAACTATGAAGATTTAGGCTATTGAATGAATAAATGTCCTTTTTCTCTGCATCTCCACCATATGTACATTCCGTTCTCTTTTTGTGTTTTGTTTCAATCTGCCCAATGAATTTGTATTTCTCCTTGTCGTCTCCAGGGGAACGATGATGAGGCGGTGGTGGACCTGGGGAAGACGAGCTCCACCATTCACACCAACTTTGAGAAAGAGGAGCTAGAGAGTAAGTCTGATTTTAGTGTTTATATATACACACAAAGTATCACATGGACCGGATCCTATTCATGTTGACAGTATACACTGAGTACACACGGAGCAGTATCAAGGAGGCCCATGTGTAATGACATTGTTGTATGGCCATAGGACAGAGGGGATTCTACAAATGCATGTTCTCACTCACACACACGTGTTTTTACTCATGCACTGTAAATCGTGAAAAATCCAGAGTCACGTTTGTCTGCTTCGTCTGGTAATTGAGGTATGCATGACTTCCACCCACATTCCACTGAGCTCTGACTGCAGGGGAAAAGCCCTGCCACAATTTCCAGACTTTATAGGATCCATGATGGAATTCTTAACAATTTATCTTACACACACACACAAGCTGTAGCTGCATCCCCTCCCAAGAAACTGTGTTTGGGGAGACCAGGCTTTGTGAGGTGAGCTTGAACACTAATAACTTGTAACCCCTGGTTAATGAGATAGAGAACAGTGTAACTTGAACGCCAGGTTAATGAGGTAGAGAACAGTGTAACCCTGGTTAATGAGGTAGAGAACAATGTAACCCTGGTTAATGAGGTAGAGAACAGTGTAACCCTGGTTAATGAGGTAGAGAAGAGTGTGAGGGTGTAATGTTAGCTGCTCCCCCCCCACCCCACCCTGGTTCCAGCTCTAACAGCATTACTGAGGATTAGCCTGCAGCTCTGGCCTCCACTAATTTAATAGAGCCTTCTCTTTCACTCCCCCTTCATTCTTTCTCACACTCACTCACTCATTCTCTCTAGAACACTACAACTCTTTCACTCATTCACATAATCACACGGTAGGTACAGGCAGACCCAACCTCCATGTTCCCCTTCCGCTACTCTGTCCCTCCTCTCTCCTAACCTCCATACTTCTCTCAAGTAATATTTACTTGTGTTTTGTTATACATCATAATCAATGTTCCCTCTAAGCTGTGTGTGGGTGCTCCACTCCCCAGGACTGCCTTGCAGAAGAAATACCAGCCCGCACAGAGACTCACGAGGTTGAACTTCACTCTGCTAGTTTCCCTGTTAGTTTACACCAACGTTTCCCTCTACTGTAGGAATTGTGACCAAATCGACATTTTTAAATGCAACATAATGAAATGAACCTAACTATGCAAGACCGTCTGAGATTGTTTTAGGCAGATCGCATCAGAGGAGGATTCTATTGCATTGACCTGCACGAGTGGTCGTGAGCAGATGCGTTTGTTTTGAGACTCTTGTTAATTTGTTCATGTCCTTTGCTAATTAGTGCATTATTAGCCCAGTTATAGCAATTTCTGGTCAGCAATGGGTAGTGATAAGTGATTGCTTCCTACAAGAGCACAAAACATATACATTTCTAGCCATCTTTGAAAAGCCAGTCAGGTAAAGAGCTTTTTAATATCTTAAAGGGGCAGTGATGTATTTTGAGAAGGGCTTGAATAAGCTACGTAGTCAATAGGCAGATGGTAGCATACATTTCTGTCTGATAATGGTATGCAAATAATGATTTTTGATTTGTAAAGGGGTTTCCTCATCAAAAAGCACAATAAAACATTTTCAGTCACCTCCTTGTCTGAAGGACAAGTTGCTAAACAGGTTAATTTCCAGCGTTGCACAAGTCTCATGGAATGTAGGCTGACGTTGAACACCACACAGTGGCTGCTACTGTAGGCTGTATCGTAGAACACCACACAGTGGCTGCTACTGTAGGCTGTATCGTAGACACCACACAGTGGCTGCTACTGTAGGCTACCCCACACAGTGGCTGCTACTGTAGGCTGTATCGTAGACACCACACAGTGGCTGCTACTGTAGGCTGTATCGTAGAACACCACACGGTGGTTGCTACTGTAGCTGTATCGTAGAACACCACACAGTGGCTGCTACTGTAGGCTGTATCGTAGAACACCACAGTGGCTGCCTACTGTAGGCTGTATCGTAGAACACCACACAGTGGCTGCTACTGTAGGCTGTATCGTAGAACACACACAGTGGCTGCTACTGTAGGCTGTATCGTAGAACACCACACGGTGGCTGCTACTGTAGGCTGTATCGTAGAACACCACACAGTGGCTGCTACTGTAGGCTGTATCGTAGAACACCACACAGTGGCTGCTACTGTAGGCTGTATCGTAGAACACCACACAGTGGCTGCTGCTGTATCGTAGACACCACACAGTGGCTGCTACTGTATCGTAGACACACACAGTGGCTGCTACTGTATCGTAGACACCACACAGTGGCTGCTACTGTAGGCTGTATCGTAGACACCACACAGTGGGCTGCTACTGTAGGCTGTATCGTAGAACACCACACAGTGGCTGCTACTGTATCGTAGAACACACAGTGGCTGCTACTGTAGGCTGTATCAGACACCACACAGTGGCTGCTACTGTTATCGTAGACACCACACAGTGGCTGCTACTGTAGGCTGTATCGTAGAACACCACACAGTGGCTGCTACTGTAGGCTGTATCATGAACACCACACGTGGATGCTACTGTAGGCTGTATCGTAGAACACCAACATGGTGGCTGCTACTGTAGGCTGTATCGTAGAACACCACACAGTGGCTGCTACTGTAGGCTGTATCGTAGAACACACACAGTGGCTTGCTACTGTAGGCTGTATCGTAGAACACCACACAGTGGCTGCTACTGTAGGCTGTATCGTAGAACACCACACAGTGGCTGCTACTGTAGGCTGTATCGTAGGACACCACACAAGTGGCTGCTTTGCTGTATCGTAGACACCACAGCAGTGGCTGCTGCTGCATGTATCGTAAGACACCACACAGTGGCTGCTGCTGTATCGTAGACACCACACATTGCTGCTGTGCTGTATCGTAGACACCACACAGTGGTGCTTGCTGTATCGTAGACACCACACAGTGGCTGCTACTGTATCGTAGACACACACAGTGGCTGCTAATGTAGGCTGTATCGTAGACACCACACAGTGGCTGCTACTGTAGGCTGTTCGTAGAACACCACACAGTGGCTGCTACTGTATCGTAGACACCACACAGTGGCTGCTACTGTAGGCTGTATATAGACACCACACAGTGGCTGCTACTGTATCGTAGACACCACACGGACAGTCAACGTGGCTGCTACTGTAGGCTGTATCGTAGAACACCACACAGTGGCTGCTACTGTAGGCTGTATCGTAGACACCACACAGTGGCTGCTACTGTAGGCTGTATCGTAGAACACCACACGGTGGCTGCTACTGTAGGCTGTATCGTAGAACACCACACAGTGGCTGCTACTGTAGGCTGTATCGTAGAAACCAACACGGGGATGCTACTGTAGGCTGTATCATAAAACACCACACGGTGGCTGTATCGTAAAACACCACACGGTGGCTGCTACTGTAGGCTGTATCATGGAACATCTATTTCAAAAGCTAAAAAAAGCGTCTATGTAAAAATGTTATGGGATGCATTTTCCCATAATGCTAGGGCACTGTGACGATGGTCCTATGTACTCTGTCACAAATCTAAAACCTTTGATAAAGCACCAGACATGGTTTATGAGAAGGAAATTTATTTATTGATGATAATGTGGGGCAGCGATGTTCTTTTTTGTTGGTCGATCATCCATGAACGAGAAGTAACAAGCGGTTTGAGTTTGGCGCACCGGAATTGGTTTTTGTTGTGTCTCCCGATGTTTAATATAGGCTCTTTCTGGTCATACATTTGGTGATACCAAGTTCTAGATACAATGTGATATTGTTTACTAATTAAAACGTGAAGGTAGATGGTCAGAAATGTGTAGATTACCTTGTATGTCCTCGTTTTGAAGAGGGTTCTGTTCATAGTTAATGAATGGTACGGGTGGCGCGGTAGGAGCTTAAACCCGGGAGACGTACGTTTTTATATCCCAGATAGTATTTATGCTTTGAAGCTGTGTTTCCCAGCCCTGGTCCTCCAGGACCCCACAGGACCCCCAACAGTAAACGTTGTAACCCTGGACAAACGCCTCATTCAGCTCATTGAGGGCGTGATGATTTAGTTGATTCAGGTGTGCTTGTCCGGGGTTACAATAAGAGTGTACTGTTGGGGGTACTGGAGGACCGGGGTTGGCAAACACTGCTCTAAAGCATGGGTTTAGCATAGCTACTGAGGTGTGCTGGTCTATGTATGGTACTGTATTTAATGTGCTTTGAATGTCAATTGACCAGATATGTGTAAGGGTTTCCCGTTTTAGTTGCATCATGGGTATTGCTATTGTGATACAAGCTGTATCACAACTGGCCGTGATTGGGAGTCCCATAGGGTGGTGCACAATTGGCCCAGCATCGTCCAGGGTTTGGCCGGGGTAGGCCGTCATTGTAAATAAGAATTTGTTCTTAACTGATTTGCCTAGTTAAATAAAGGTTACACATAAGAAACCTGTCCTCTCRTTGTGGGACAGGACAGGGGACAGGTCAGCATGCTGCTGGGTTTTGTTTGAAGAGCTCTATTTGATCCAGTTTATTGTTTTATAAATACTTGTACATTTCATCGGCTGTTATTATCTTCACTTGCAAATAAAAAGTGTCACTCTGGGCAAGAAATAATGTTCTGCCTTGATGCCTTCTCACTGTAGAATCCTACCGCCAGGTCTCACAGCCACTCTGGTAGGACTACATTATGATCGAATGGCCACGGTAGCCTACTTGGCCACGGTTAAAACTAACTTAAAGCGGGTACAGCCTCAGGGTTCACAGTAAACGCAAAACAGTCACGTTTGTGCTCAGCATAACTGAAATTTGCTCRGTGCCGGAAATAATTTGAGGAAGGGAACATTGATCATGAGCCTGCCTAAGAGCCTTGTCTCACAGGTCAGACGATTGTTTCTGAAAGACTGGAAATAGTGAGGTTTGGTCCCTAACTACTGGTTGTCTATAGTGGGAGGTAACAGGTGTTGACGTCAAACTGTATTGGTCACGTGCTACGTAGACCAGGTTTAGACTAAAAGTGAAATGTTTAATTACATGACCTTCCTAACCACAGAGAGAGAGAAAATAGAGAGAAAATAATAATTGAAAAGTAAAATACGTAATAATAAATCCACAATGAGTAACGATAACTTGTCTATATTCAAGGGGCCCCAGTTGTGAGTAGATATGCACGGGTACGAGGTAGGCCTACATAGTAATTGATGTGCACTGTGTCTCAGTGGAAGACCTTGGCAGCCTGCAGGAGACCTGACCCCAGCCAGCGGCAGTGTTATGGAGACAATTGTTTATCTACTGGCTGTGTGCGTGTGTGGCCCAGGGACTCCTCCTACTGGCAGAACATTACAGCTGACAACCAGAGGGTGCTAATGGAAACCACAGAGGACAACCTCTGACCTGAATGTCATTTATTCCTAGGAACGCCCAGAGATACAAAAAGATGTTAGCTGGAAGCCTGGAACAATAAGATTTTAGTTATATTATTAGGGTTGTTGTGTGTCTCTGTCATCCATGTAAATGGAAGGAACTAAGTATTTTAGACAGGAAACCCTGCAGGGTATCAGCTGAGTGTACAGCCTTTTTCAGCATGATCCAGACACCAAGAGAGGAACTGGGGGATTAGGTAGTGTTTCTCTCCAGACACCAGAGAGGACTGGGGGGATTAGGTAGTGTTTCTCTCCAGACACCAGAGAGAACTGGGGGGATTAGGTAGTGTTTCTCTCCAGACACCAGAGAGGAACTGGGGGATTAGAGTAGTGTTCTCTCCAGACACCAGAGAGGAACTGGGGGGATTAGGTAGTGTTTCTCTCCAGACAACAGAGAGGAACTGGGGATTAGGTAGTGTTTCTCTCCAGACACCAGAGAGGAACTGGGGGTATAGGTAGTGTTTCTCTCCAGACACCAGAGAGGAACTGGGGGGATTAGGTAGTGTTTCTCTCCAAGCACCAGAGAGGAACGGGGGGATTAGGTAGTGTTTCTCTCCAGACACCAGAGAGGAACTGGGGGGATTAGGATAGTTGTTTTCCTCCATGACACCAGAGAGGAACTGGGGGGATTAGGTAGTGTTTCTCTCCAGACACCAGAGAGGAACTGGGGGGATTAGGTAGTGTTTCTCTCCAGACACCAGAGAGGAACTGGGGGGATTAGGTAGTGTTTCTCTCTATGCTATGCTTCCTATGCTAGGCTCACAGCTCACCTTGCGTGGCACCCACAGCATGGGACACTTCATTTAGGGAGGTCACAACTTAAGTCTTCAGAGATTTATTACTGCTAAAAACTCCCCATGGCTCATAATAGGGAAAGCATTTGAAGAGACAGGCCCCCACTCACAAATACTATGTTTTTAGTGTGATTTTTCTTTTTATATATATTTTTTTTTTCTCCCCCCCCCCCCCATAGCTTAGTGGGCTATGACATATTATATGTGACAGGGGTGTGATGAAGACCCACCATGCTGTAGTCCTCACCTCCCTCCTGGTCCATTTATCTGCTCTGTCCAGACTGACGTCAGTAGTATGCCATCCAGAACGGTTTAACGGTCCCAGCTCTCAAAAGATAAAGTGTGTTTATAAGCACAAAGGGCAGGCTACACGTCCTTCTCCTTTTTTAGCCTTCTCTCCTTTCCCCATGTCCTGACAACGAGTAGAGAGCAGCGGGTCTTAGGRAGTGACGTCCTTTCTATCCATTCTTAGCTGCTGGCAGAATGGCACGTAACTCGTCCATTCATTTAACACTTCAGGTATGGCCACTTGACACGCCAGAAATTGAGAGGAGGGTAAGAGGGAAGGTTTACCATTGTGTGTGACGTACGTAAACAACAGACAGGAAGGCGTGTGTGTGGGGGGCAGCGGCAGCACAGTCTGTGATGGTAACTCAAGGGTGGCTGCAGTGTATGAAAACAACTYCATTTGTCTCTTGCCATTTTGGGCCTGTAAAGAAAGGGGATCTAAAGATTGTAGAATGCTGAAATCAGTGTATATACCCAGCCCAACTGCAGATGAGACTATTATACATGGTAGACCGTGATTGACCATGCCTCTCTCTACCCTGTTCCCAGGTCACAGAGCGGTCTATGTGGGTGTCCATGTTCCTCTGGGCAGAGAGACCAAACGAAGGCACCACCGCCACCGCGGCCACAGACACCACCCCCTGTCTTTGTCTTTGACTTCCACTAACAAGACACTTCCAAGGCCTGGGCTTTGTAGCATGAGAGCATCGTTCCCAACACACATTTAGGATTTCTACCCTTGATTTATTTTTCCTCTCCCTCTTTCCTTTTTCCATCCTGTCTTCTCTCCTTTCCCAACTACTTTGCC
>NW_019945397.1:43679-46426 GCF_002910315.2 Salvelinus sp. IW2-2015
GGCAAGAGGAGAGACCGCTCGGACCGCGAAGATGGACGAGAGTCTCCTTCCTATGGTAGCTAAGACCAGTTCACTCTCCAACCTCAGCGTCTGCTTCATTCCTGTCCTCAGATCAGCTCTATTGCCATATCTCCATTCTCCAGCCGTGTTTCCTATACCAAGCCTTTTACTGTCCTTATTCCACTAATATTCCCTTGTTGTACTACATTACCCATCTTCCACCTGTACCCCCTGTGTTTCAGACACCCCGTCCCAGCGGGTCCATTTCATCCTGGGGACAGAGGATGATGATGAAGAGCACATGCCCCACGACCTGTTCACTGAGCTGGACGAGCTGTTCTTCCGGGACGGACACGTCTACGAGTGGAGGGAGACAGCCAGGCACGACGCACACCCTTCTCACTACTCCTAGTGGATGTTCCTCATCAACCACATCAACAGCTCCTTTAATCTGATGTGTGTGTTGTGTGGTGTGTGTAGGTGGTTAAAGTTGAGGAAGACGTGGAGGATGGAGGGGAGCGTTGGAGTAAGCCCTATGTAGCCACGCTGTCTCTACACAGCCTCTTCGAGCTCCGCAGCTGCATCTCAAGGCACTGTCATGTTGGACATGAGAGCTAACACTATTGAGGAGATCGCAGTGAGTGTGTATGTGATGTTTATGTATGTTTCTGCAGACATTATACTGTGTGTGTTGGTTGAATGTGTTGAATAAAGCATGTAACTGTTGAATAAAGCATGCGGTCTACCCTGTACCCCCCATAGACATGGTGATAGACAGCATGGTGGCGTCAGCTCAGCTGGAGGAGGGGTTGAGGCAGAAGGTGAGGGAGGCCATGTTGAAGAGACACCACCACCAGAAAGAGAAGAAGCTCAGCAACCGCATCCCTCTGGTGCGCTCCTTCGCTGACATCGGCAAGAAACAATCTGACCCACACCTGCTTGAGAGAAACGGTGAGGCCCTCGCTGCACCTCTGCTTTTCCCTCTTCTGCTCTTTATCCCCTCATTTCAGCTCTTCTATAAATAAGGGTTTATTTACACCCTTTTTACTGCAGTTTAGCCGTGTTTTGACAGATTGAATGTACAGTGGGGCAAAAAAAGTATTTAGTCAGCCACCAATTGTGCAAGGCCTGTAATTTTCATCATAAGTACACCTCAACTATGACAACAAAATGAGGGTAAAAATCCAGAAAATCACATTGTAGGATTTTTAATGAATTTATTTGCAAATTATGGTGGAAAATAAGTATTTGGTCAATAACAAAAGTTTATCTCAATACTTGTTATATACCCTTTGTTGGCAAGACAGAGGTCAAAAGTTTTCTGTAAGTCTTCACAAGGTTTTCACACACTGTTGCTGGTATTTTGGCCCATTCCTCCATGCAGATCTCCTCTAGAGCAGTGATGTTTTGGGGCTGTTCTGGGCAACACGGACTTTCAACTCCCTCCAAAGATTTTCTATGGGTTGAGATCTGGAGACTGGCTAGGCCACTCCAGGACCTTGAAATGCTTCTTACGAAGCCACTCCTTCGTTGCCCGGGTGGTGTGTTTGGGATCATTGTCATGCTGAAAGACCCAGCCACGTTTCATCTTCAATGCCCTTGCTGATGGAAGGAGGTTTTCACTCAAAATCTCACGATACATGGCCCCATTCATTCTTTCTTTACACGGATCAGTCGTCCTGGTCCCTTTGCAGAAAACAGCCCCAAAGCATGATGTTTCCACCCCCATGCTTCACAGTAGGTATGGTGTTCTTTGGATGCAACTCAGCATTCTTTGTCCTCCAAACACGACGAGGTGAGTTTTACCAAAAAGTTATTTTTGGTTTCATCTGACCATATGACATTCTCCAATCTTCTTCTGGATCATCCAAATGCTCTCTAGCAAACTTCAGACGGGCCTGGACATGTACTGGCTTAGCAGGGGCCCTCTATAGGAAGTCTATCCACCTCCGCCCCTCCCTCCTCAAGGGAGTCCAGGGGGTCTCAGTTCCTCAGCCGCTTCCTGCTCAGTGCCAGCACCCCCTCCTCCCCCCTTAGCACCCCCAGAACACCCCTCCCCTAGCCAGATACAGATCCTCCACCCCTCCCTGCCTGTCCTCCACCCCRCTGACTGACCCAGYCCTAGACCCAGAGATTGGGGTGGCAGCTGGTGAGGGTAGGAGCTGGAGTATCCCCAGTGTGGTGGTCCATGCTCCAGATGTGGAGGAACTGAAGCTCCGGTCCTGTCTAGTCAAGGACCACAAGGAGGAGTCTGAGGGTGCAGACCCTGCCCCCACCTCCAGCAGGTTAAATATCACGCAAAAAGCTTGAAACCCTTCCTCCATGCCTTCTTCACCTTACATAATCTGACCCCTCTCGGTCCTTAACATTGTATGTGTCTGTCTGTGTGCGTGATGACTTGTGAAGCACTTAACTTATTATGGCTGGGGGCAGTATTGAGTAGCTTGGATGAATAAGGTGCCCAGAGTAAACTGCCTGCTACTCAGTCCCAATTGCTAATATATGCATATTATTAGTATATTTGGATAGAAAACACTCTGAAGTTTCTAAAACTGTTTGAATGATGTCTGTGAGTATAACGGAACTCGTATGGCAGGCAAAAACCTGAGAAAAAATCCAACCAGGAAGTGGGAAATCTGAGGTTGGTCGTTTTTCAACACATTCCCTATTGAAGATACAGTGGGATATTGGTCATGTTGCACTTCCTAAGGCTTCCACTAGATGTCAACAGTCTTTAGAACCTTGTT
>NW_019945398.1:0-24211 GCF_002910315.2 Salvelinus sp. IW2-2015
TGGTGGATCCGGTCCATAGACAACAAGTAGAAACGATCATCACAAATAAGGGACTTCTTGTCGTTTCGTTACGACTCAGCTAGTAGTCCGGTACGTAAAGGCTATAAAACACTGAGCAAAATATCCACGTACACCGTTCATAGCGCACACAGATCAAGGATGGGGAAAATCCTCAGGTAGCCTATGATGTACAGCCAAGATCACAACGGAGAGGTCGGTAAAAAAAAAAATACCGGTTACATATTCCGCGTCTCCACTACTGCTGCATTCGACTACAGATCTACGCATGCGCACCATCAAACCGTGTCCGTCATCAGTCCAACGAGTAGACACGGAGAACCGTTTCCAGCTGCAGTGAAAAGGGTTGCAGTCATTATGTTGCCTGTATAACGGATTTCTCTGTTGGCCGTTATGTTAACTAGTCTTATATAGAACATAACCGCGGATATATAAAAATATATATATATTAGGGTGGTTTTGGGTAGCCGAAACTGTGGAACTATTAAGATTGCATGACCTTGTACTGAGTGTCACAATAAAAGGACCGTGTATAGCCCTATCTGTCGACACGGTAAGAGAACAAGAATCTTCATTCTCATCAAATCATAGTGCGCAGAGTTTCGGTAGATTTGACTTATTTTACTGGATACAATTAGCTAGCTTGCTCGTTTTCCTTTATTTTATGGTTCTAATTATAGGATGGGGAAATGGTCCATGTATGATCAATGAATAGCACATTGCCGTGTTTATCACAGTGTCGTGGAGGGCCAAAATGCTAATCATCTATGTAGCCTATTCTACGCTACTCAAATATCCAGACATATATTTTTTTGTAATATGCCTATATTTTAATTGGTCATAATGCTTTATTCCCATCAGATTAAATACGGCTGCTTGGTTGCCGGTCAGAAGGAGGAGGAGGAGGGGGGGGCGTCATATTTAGGCTACTGTTCAGAGATCATTAAATCACACGGTGTTATCCACGCGCTCTAGGCCAATATACTATATTATTACTAACTACTCTGCTCGCGCACTATGCAATGACGTGGTAGGATATAAAACATGTCGAATGTAACATCTAATTGTAGTTTTGAAGGAAATAGCATAGGACTACAGATTGGAGTCCGGTTAGCGACGGTGCGGACAGTCAGACCGACGCGGTCAAAAAGCGGTGTCAGCCCGGTATTTGTGCGTCGCTAGAATAGAGGGACCAGTTCGTGCTAATCACGTCACGGAGCAGAACAGTGCAGCGCAGTGCCCCCCCCCCCCCCCCCTCCTCCTCCGTCCTCTCTCCCCCCGGTCTGTCAGGAACTGATAGATATTGATGGAAGTCTATTGTTTACTTTAACATCAGAATGTGCGGAAGGACTGTAGAACATCGTTGAACTTGTGCGAGAAATGTTGCTGAATAAGAATAGCCTAAATGAAATGGCTTAATTGACTGAATGAAGCCGAGTTATTCCAAGAAGCTCCAAGGCTCCTATTTCATCCAGTAATACTGTAGAAGCTGTCAGAGAGGATGACCTCCTCAACAGATGGGGGGGGGGGAGCTACGTGGTAGTGTTCAGTGATAGCTGGATGATGTTAAAACACCGAGGATGTTTTACTGAGCTCTTCTGCTGTCTTCTCCGTGTGTCTTTCTGCCAGGGGACTCAGATACTGGCCTGCAAAGATGGAGCTCACCACACATCTGATAAATGATACCATTAATTTATATAAATGGGCCCTTACCATGCAGGTAATCTCACACTCCCGTGTGTGTGTGTGTGTGTGTGTGTGTGTGTGTGTGTGTGTGTGTGTGTGTGTGTGTGTGTGTGGTGTGTGTGTGTGTGTGTGTGTGTGTGTGTGTGTGTGTGTGTGTGTGTGTGTGTGTGTGTGTGTGTGTGATTAGAGAGAGGTTTAATCTTGATCTTGGTTTTCTAGAATCTCAGAGTCTTTCTACACTGAACAAAAATATGAACGCACACATGCCACATTTCAACCATTTTCTGAGTTAACAGTTCATAGAAGGAGATCAGTCCAAGCCCAGGCCGAATCAGAATGAGTTATCGCCCGAAAAGAAAGGGCTTTATTACAGACAGAAATACTCCCCCCCCAGAGAGATGCTGAAGACAACGGTTGGGTGGGGTTTATTTGGGTAGGCAATGAAAGCATGGTTAAAAACTTATCTGGAAACAGTTCTGGTGGACGTTTCCTGTAGTCAGCAGCATGCACAATTGCACACTCCTCAAACTTGACACGTCTGTGGCATTGTGTTGGGTGACAAAACTGCACATTTTAGAGTGGCCTTTTATTGTCCCCCAGCACAAGGTGCACCTGTGTAATGATCATGCTGTTTATATGACAGCTTCTTGATTGATGCATGCACCTGTCAGTGGATGGATTATTTGCAAAAGGAGAAGCTCATACAGGGATGGTACAAATTTGTGCAAATTTGAGATAAATACGTTTTTTGTGCATGTATGGAACATTTTGAGGATTTTTATTTTTTATTTCAACTCATAAAACATGGAACCAACACTTTACATGTTTGCGTTTCTATTTTTGTTCAGTGTAGAGAAGAAATGTCAGATGTTTGTATACTACTTTTGTCGATAATACTGAGTGTATTGTAGTGTCCCCCAGACAAACGAGTGGAGAAATGGCCCCTGATGGACAACCCCCTCCCGACCTGGCCATCAGTTCCTCCTACCTGCTGTTCCGTGGGCTGGGGCCCAAGTACATGCAGAACAGAGAACCCTTCCAGCTCAAGAAGACACTCATCCTCTACAACTTCAGCATGGTCGTCTTCAACTTCTTCATCTGCAAAGAGGTCGAGGACGTTTTAATCTTTTATTTAAATCTCATCTCATCATCATCCAAATATTGTGTGTTTGCTGGTCTGGCCAGTTTCTCGATTTAATCTGTCACAAGAGACTGGAGACTATTTAAGTCAACTTTCATTGTCCTCCAAGAGTTGTTGAATATTATTATATTTCATCTTTCACCTTTTTTGAGCATTCAGAAAACATTTCAAAGTGTAATTTAGTTGTGTAAGACTCCTTAGATTCCCTGTTTCCATTAGTTGTATATCTGTCTGCTCTTAGTTCCTTCTCTCCTCTCTCTCTCGTTCTCTCCTCTTCTCCTGGTTCTCATCTCTTCTCTCTCTCTTCTCTCATATAAAGTATCCCATCATGTCATCACTCGTCTTCTCTCTCTCTCTCTTCTCTCTCTTCTCCATCTCTCTCTCATTTGCCATAATTTCCCCCAAAATCATAATAAATTCCCCCAAAGGTGGCTTTTATTGGCATGGGAAACATGTGTTAACCATGTGCCAAAGCAAGTAGAGAGTTAAGAATAAGTATCACACATAAGGTTGAATAATAAACAAATAAAAATTAACCAGTAAACATTACACATAATGTAGAAGTTTCAACAGCCTATAAAGACATTACAGATGTCATATTAATATATCATACGTGTTGTAGCAATGTATAAATGGCTTTAAAGCACACCAAGTTCAGGGAAGAATAAATAACATAAAATATGCGGTTTGTATTTACAGTGGTGTTTGTTCTTCACTGGTGGCCCTTTCTCATTGTGGACAACAGAGTCACAAATCTTGCTGCTGTGATGGCAACACTGTGGGAATTTCGGGACCAGGTAGATATTGTGAAAGTTTATCAAATTGGATTTTTTCGAATTCTGTTGTGGATCTGTGTGATAACTGAGGAAATTGTGTCTAATGATTCATGTGTTACATACATCATGGCAGGTGAAGGCTTAGGAAGTGCATGCTCTCAGTTTTCCCACCTCATTTTGTGGGCAGTGAGCAACATCAGCGCTGTCTTCTCATTGGAGCCATGTCTTGCCTACGGCGGCCTTTCTCAATAGCAAAGGATAGCTCACTGTAGTGGGGCTGGTACATAAGTTCAGAAAAGCGTTTCCTTAAGTTTGGAGTTCGTCAAACAGTGGTCGGTTAGGTGATTATCTGGCACTGTGTATCTCTGTTTGGGGCCCAATATAGGCATTACCTCGTTTGGCTCTTTTGGTTTTGTTAATTCTTTATTGTTCTCTTTCCAATGTGTACAAGTATTTATCTTTTGTTTGGTTTCTTCATGGATCTTGGTTGGGTCTAAATTTGTAGGCATGATTAGGTCTACTGTAGTAGATCATACTTACCGACTGCCCTCTCGTCAATAACGATCAAGTCATCAAGTCTACAGGGAGGGAGTCTCGTCTCGTTCTTCGTGTGTTCGTCAGGTCTCTCTCTTTCAAGCCCCTGTGGTGGTTGTCTGCTTCTCGTCCTCTCTCTCTCTCTCTCTCTCTCACGGTCTCTGTCCTCATCTAATCTCTTCTCCTTCTGACTTCTCTGGTCTACTCCTCTCCTCTCTTCTTCTTTCCTAATTCGCCACTCCTTTCTCTCCTCTACTCTCTGTCTCTCGTCTTCCATCTGCATAGTACATCCAATACTACGATCTGCCGCGTCGGCAAGGCTTGATCCGGCTTCGGCTGAGGGAGGAGGAATCGCTCTCCCATTCCACATCGACGGGGATCACATGGTAGGAAGATCCAAACCATCAGTCTTTAAAAGGGTTCCCTCATCACGCACCATCTGAAGACCTCTGCGGCCCATCTGAAATGATGTCCGGCGGGGTCTTCCCTCCCTTCTCTCCTCATTATCTCTTTCTCTGTCTCTCTCTCTCCGCAGATGATTCAATTATTCCATTTCAAGGGGCCTTTTATTGGATGGAACAATGTGTTTAACATTGCCAAAAGCGTGAAGGTAGATATTAATATCAAAAGTGAAATAAACAATACAAATTACAGAAACATTACAGAACATATACAGAAGTTCAAACAATAAAGACAAAAATTACAAAAACACAAAATGTTTATTATACTTACTACAGTGGTTGTAACATGTAAAATAGTTAAGAGCCCAATCCATAACAAATTAAATAAAATAACATAAATATTAAGGGTTGTATTTACAATGGTTTGTTCTTTCACGTGGTGGATTGCCCTCTTTCTTTTGTGGCAACAGGTCCAAAATCTTGCTGCTGTGATGGCAACACTGTGGAATTTTTCCTCTCCAGTAGATATGGGAGTTTAGTTCAATAATATTGATTTTGTCTCTCATCTCTCCTCTCCTCTTCTATATTCTGTCCTCTCTCTGTCTGTCTCTCGTCGTTCTGTCTCTTTCTCTCTCCTACAATCCAGATACTCTCGTCTACCAGCGCTCTATCGGTCTCCCATGTCTCTCCCTCTCTTCGGTCTTCGTCTCCCCGTCTGTCTCGTCTCTGTCTTCTCTCAATTAATTCAAGTGCTCTACAGATTGACTTTATTGACATGGCAAAGCTTCATATATTAATTACATTGTCAAAGTAATAACATCGAAAAATAAAATTAAAATATATAATGTCTATTTAATATACAAATCTAATACTTATTTATATATAAATAAATGGAGGGGTGGGACCGCAACAGTAAATAATAATAGTAGTAAGTGTTCAGTGGAACATGGATACCCATTACACCAGACACAACCCACATAAAACAGAACAACAATATTCATCAGACAACAATACATTAATAGTAGTAGACCAGTGTCAAATGATTGAGAAAATATGAATCTGGGTATGAAAGACAAACACAAACTAAGCTAAATGGGAAATATTATCAACCATTATATGCAGATTTTTCAAACTGGCTGTCCCCTCAGGTTGTGGCAGGAGGACACACTCTCGCCTCTTCTCTATCTCTCTGTCTCTAATCTTATCTCCATCTCTGTCCTCTCTCCGGTGGACCGCTCCTTCTCTCCCCCTCGCTCATCTCTCTCGTCCCCTCTCTCCTCTCCATTCATAAGCGCTTATATCCTCTGCTCTCCTCTAGCGGTCTCCTCATTTCTGCTTTTCTCTAGTCATCTCCATACGCCTCGTTTCTTCTCCTCTCTCTCATCGTTTTATCCTTCTCTAAATATTGTGTGGTGATCTCTTCTATTCTCAGCTCTTCTGGCGGCTCGGGCGGCCGGATACAGGCTCATCTGCCAGTCTGTTGACTACTCAGACGACCCAAATGAAGTCCGGGTGAGTTCAACCCTAGAAACGACCCGGGACCTGGGTTCAAGTAGTATTTGAAATCATTTCTAAATCTTTCGTGTGCTTGATGCAGGTTGCCTGTCGCAATGGAACCAATAGAATATTCGCAAATTGCAAACCCCACCAATCTGGCATTCTAGACAGGATAAAGCAAACGTAGTATACCCAGTAAGTTGAGCCAACTGACGACGTAGTAGTACGTAATGACCAATAGTACTGGTACTGACCAGTAGTAAACCGGTATGATCCAGTAGTACCGGTATGACCAGTAGTACAGTAGCCAGTAGTACAGGTATAGCCAAGAGTAGTACAGTATGGCCAGTAGTAAAGTAGACCAGTAGTACAGACCAGTAGTACCAGTAGGCAGTAGTACAGTATGACCAGTCAGTCTAGTATGGTACCAGTAGTAGCAGGTATGCCAGTAGTACCGACGTAATGACCAGTAGTACCAGGTAGACAGTAGTAGGGACAGAGTATCGGTTGAGAGTAGTACCGTACCAGTAGTACCAGGTATGACCAGTAGTACCGGTATGACAGCTAGTACGGTATGACCAGAGATAGTACGGTATGACAGTAGTAAGACAGTAGTAACAGGTATGGCCAGTAGTATAGACCAGTAGTACCTGTATGACCAGTAGTACAGGTATGCACCAGTAGTCACGTATGACAGTAGTACAGGTATGACTAGTAGTATGACCGTAGTAGTACCAGATGAAACCGGTAATGACAGTAGTAAGTTGACAGTAGTAGCACGTATGACAGTAGTACCCGGTGAAGAACCAGAGTAAGGTGACAGTAGTACAGACACTAGTAGTATGACCAGTAGTGATAGACCAGTAGTAGCAGTAACCAGTAGTAAGACCACTAGTACTGGTATGACAGTAGTACGGTATGACCAGTAGTACAGGTATGACCAGTAGTACCGGGTATAGGACAGGTAGTACGGTATACAGTAGTATAGACCAGTAGTACCAGTAGTGACCAGTAGTACAGGTATGACCAGTGAGTACAGGTATGACCAGTAGTACCGGTATGACCAGTAGTACAGGTAGACCAGTATAAGACCAGTAGTACAGTATGACCAGTAGTAGATATGACCAGTAGTACAGGTATGACCAGGTGTACAGGTATGACCAGTAGTACGTATGACCAGTAGTACAGGTATGACCAGTAGTACAGACACTAGTACCGGTATGACCAGTAGTATAGACCAGTAGTACGGTATGACCAGTAGTACAGACGCACTAGTACGGTTATGACAGTAGTATAGACATAGTCAAGTATGACCAGTAGCACGGATATGCCAGTAGTAAGTATGACCAGTAGTACAGGTATGACCAGTAGTACGGTCACTGACCAGTAGTACAGGGTATGACAGTAGTACAGACCACTAGTAGGTATACAGTATCATGACCAGTAGTACCAGTATGACCAGTAGTACAGGACCATAGTACGGTATGCCCAGTAGTAGACCAGTACGTATGACCAGTAGTACAGTATGCACCGTGTAAGTGACGGTACTGTAGACCAGTAGTAAGGTATGACCAGTAGTACCGTGTATGACAGTAGTACAGACCTATGTTACAGGTATGACAGTAGTACCAGTATGACCAGTGGTACACGGTATGACCAGTAGTACCCGGTATGACCAGTAGTACATGTATGACCAGTAGTACAGGTATGACCAGTAGTACCAGTATGACCAGTTAGTATGCGTAGTCAGTAGTACAGGTTATGACCAGTAAGTACCAGTATGACCAGTAGTACAGTAAGACAGTTAGTAAGGTATGACCAGTAGTACAGTAGTACCAGTAGTAAGTAAGTATGACAGTAGTAAGGTATGACCAGTAGTACCAGGTATGCACAGTAGTACAGTATAGACCAGTAGTAAGAGTATGACCAGTATAACCAGTATGACAGTAGTACCAGGTATGACCAGTAGTACATGTATGACCAGTAGTATGGTATGACCAGTATACCGGTATGACAGTAGTACATATGACCAGTAGATACAGGTATGACCAGTAGTACAGACCAGTAGTAACGCAAGTATGACCAGTTGGCAGTACCGGTATGCACCAGTAGTAAGTATGACAGTAGTACCGGTATAGACCAGTAGTACAGGTATGACCAGTAGTACAGGTATGACAGTAGTACCGGTATGACCAGTGTACAGGTATGCCAGTAGTACAGGTATGACCAGTAGTATAGGTTGACCAGTAGAGACCAGTGTATGACCAGTAGTACAGTCTGTACCGAGTATAACAGTGAGTATGGACCAGTAGCAGACCAGTAGTTACCGGTATGACAGTAGTACAGGTATGACCAGTAGTACAGGTATGTGACCAGTAGTACCGGGTATGACCAGTAGTATAGGTATGACCAGATAGGTACAGGTATGCCAGTAGTACAAACCCTTTAGGTATCGCGTGTATATACCATAGTACCAGTATATGAACCAGTAGTACCAGTACTGACAGTAGTCATGTAGGTAGCCATAGTATTAGCCGTATGACCAGGTAGTACCTAGGTATTGACCAGTAGTACCGGTATGACCATAGTATCGTCAGTACAGGGCCAGTAGTATGACAGTAAGTACGGTATGACAGTAGTACATTGACCGTAGTCAAGGTATGACCAGTAGTACCGGTAGACAGATATACGTATGACCAGTAAGTACAGTATGACCAGTAGTACGCAGTATGACCAGTAGTACAGTGCCAGTAGTACCGGTATGACCAGTAGTACCGGTATGACCAGTAGTTACAGGTACTGACCAGTACGTACAGTATGACCAGGTAGGTATTAGGTATGACCAGTAAGTACAGGTATGACAGTAGTACCAGTATGACCATAGTATAGGTATGACCAGTAGTACGGTAGACCAGTAGTTAACAGGTATGACCAGTAGTACAGGTATGACCAGTGTACCGGTATGAGCCAGTAGTAACAGGTTATGACCAGTAGTACCAGTATGACCAGTAGTATACGGTATGACCAGTAGTACACCGGTATGACCAGTAGTACATGTATGACCAGTAGTACAGGTATGACCAGTAGTACCGGTATGACAGTAGTACGAGGTTACCAGTAGTACCGGTATGACCAGTAGTACGGTTGACCAGTAGTACCGCGGTATGACCAGTGTACAGGTATGACCAGTAGTACAGGTATACCAGTAACTGGAGAATGCTGGCTGGCCCTGATCCTTGCAGTGACTGGGTAGTACAGTATGACCAGTACTGGGAGATGCTGGCTGGCCCTGAATCTTGCAGTGACTGGGTCGTACAGGTATGACCAGTAGTACCGGTATGACCGTAGTACAGGTATGACCAGTAACTGGGAGATGCTGGCTGGCCTGATCCTTGCAGCGACTGGTCGTACAGGTATGACCAGGTAGTACCGGTATGACCAGTAGTACAGGTATGACCAGTAACTGGAGATGCTGGCTGACGGCCTGATCTTGCCAGCGACTGGGTAGTATCGGTAGGACCAGTAACTGGGAGATGCTGGCTGGCCCTGATCGTGGCAGGCGACTGGGTAGTACCGGTAGGACCAGTACCTGGAGATGCTGGCTGACCCTGATCCTTGCAGCGACTGGGATCATGGAATTAGACACCTGCTCTCTCTTTCACTCACCTCTGGGAGACGTGTCCTTAAGAAACAGGATCAGGCTTCTTTTATCTGATCAAACCTCCCTATCAGACGGACGGAGCCAGCAGGGGGGGGGTTCGGTGTTACCTAGCTACTGCTCCATGACGTTACACCAGGCAGCATGCACCACGTCCGTACAGATGATCCATTATATTGACCAGATACTCAAGTGACCGCTCTAACAATGACAATAAATGTCTTCAATAATGGAAGGCAGTCGGAAGGAGGGCAAGATCAAAGTGGGACCGTTCTAGCCAATGAGATGGCAGATACACGTGTGAACAACAGGTATAAAGGGTTCTATTCGATCAAATAATCCTCTCGTATCAAATAAGACATTACAGTTTTTGTTGACCAAATTCGACACTCTCTCATTGACCTCCATACAAAAAGTCCTTGCCTGGTGAGGGAAAACTTCCACTTCCTCGGTGAGCAAAACAATTATATATAAACCCAACCTGCTGGAGAAGACACATTTTGGGCCCAGTTATCCCTTTCGCTTCTCCTCTTCCTCTCTGTCGTCAGCGACCATTTTGTGTCCAAGGTTGATGATGAAAGGTCAAAGGTCAGGGATCATATCAGGCTATAGTCTTTAGTCTACAGATTCTAGCAGACACATAAAGCTTCCCCTCTAGAGAGGTCATGACCCCTTTAAGTTATGAAATATAACCTGTCTGGAGATGATTGTCCAAATCCTCCTCGATGATACTAATGTCCCCCCCGTCCCCCTGTCCCCCCGTCCCCCATTCACAGATAGCAGCAGCCTTGTGGTGGTATTTCATCTCTAAAGGAGTAGAGTACCTGGACACGGTGTTCTTCATCCTGAGGAAGAAGTTGAACCAGGTCAGCTTCCTACACGTCTACCACCACTGTACCATGTTCACCCTCTGGTGGATCGGCATCAAGTGGGTCGCTGGCGGACAGTGTGAGTATCCCCTCTACTTATATATTGTTTCATACTTAACCAGCAACTTCCTTTGAGATTAAAGGAATATCTTCTTCTGCGTTGAATTGTAGCCCGAATGCAGTAACGTGTTACGTTCCCTTGTATTAGAAATTCATGCGTTATTGGTAATTTGGTAATGGATCTCATCACATTATCTGCCTTAACCAGCTGGTCTTCTTCAACCCCCCTTTGCAGCCTTCTTTGGTGCACACATGAACGCAGCCATCCATGTCCTGATGTATCTGTACTATGGTCTGGCCTCCTTTGGACCCAAGATCCAGAAGTACCTGTGGTGGAAGAAGTACCTGACTGTCATACAGATGGTAAGAGATCCGTTTACAGTAACTTGATTCAGATGGATTTACAGTAACTTGATTCAGATGGATTTACAGTAACTTGATTCAGATGGATTTACAGTTAAGTCAGTCTAATTTGATTAAGATGGATTTACAGTAAGTCATCTAAACTTGAATTCAGATGGATTTACAGTAAGCCAGTCTAATTTGATTCAGATGGATTTACAGTAAGTCAGTCGAACTTGATTCAGATGGATTTACAGTTAAGTCAGTCATGGATTATGTCATTATTATTATTATGTAACTACTGGGTTGCTGGACTATTCAGTTAGTGAACCTCGAAGGCCGAAGCTGGTCTTCTTCTCTACCTGGAGAGATCATGAAAACCAGCTGGTCTTCTTCTCTACCTGGAGAGATCATGAGACCAGCTGGTCTTCTTCTACCTGGAGAGATCATGAGACCAGCTGGTCTTCTTCTCTACCTGGAGAGATCATGAAAACCAGCTGGTCTTCTCTCCTACCTGGAGAGATCATGAAACCAGTTGGTCTTCTTCTCTACCTGAGAGATCATGAAACCAGCTGGTCTTCTTCTCTCCTGGAGAGATCATGGAGAACCAGCTGGTCTTCTTCTCTACCTGGAGAGATCATGAGAACCAGCTGGTCTTTTCTCTACCTGGAGAGATCATGAAAACCAGCTGGTCTTCTTCTCTACTTGGAGAGATCATGAAAACCAGCTGGTCTTCTTCTCTACCTGGAGAGATCATGAGAACCAGCTGGTCTTCTCTCTACCTGGAGAGATCATGAGAACCAGCTGGTCTTCTTCTCTACCTGAGAGATCATGAGAACCAGCTGGTCTTCTTTCTCTACCTGGAGAGATCATAGAGAACCAGCTGGTCTTCTTCTCTACCTGGAGAGATCATGAGACAGCTGGTCTTCTTCTCTACTGGAGAGATCATGAGAACCAGCTGGTCTTCTTCTCTACCTGGAGAGATCATGAAACCAGCTGTCTTCTTCTCTACCTGGAGAGATCATGAGAACCAGCTGGTCTTCTTCTCTCTGGAGAGATCATGAAGAACAGCTGGTCTTCTTCTCTACCTGGGAGATCATGAGAACCAGCTGGTCTTCTCCTACCTGGAGAGATCATGAGAACCAGCTGGTCTTCTTCTCTACTGAGAGATCATGAGAACCAGCTGGTCTTCTACTCTACCTGAGAGATCATGAGAACCAGCTGGTCTTCTTCTCTACCTAGAGAGATCATGAGAACCAGCTGGTCTTCTACTCTACCTGGAGAGATCATGAGAACCAGCTGTTCTTCTTCTCTACATGGAGAGATCATGAGAACCAGCGGTCTTCTACTCTACCTGGAGAGATCATGAGAACCAGCTGTTCTTCTTCTCTACTGGAGAGATCATGAGAACCAGCTGGTCTTCTACTCTACTGGAAGTCATGAAACCAGCTGTCTCTCTACCTGGAGAGATCATGAAACAGCTGGTCTTCTTTCTCTACCTGGAGAGATCATGAGAACCAGAAAGGTTGTGTTTCACCTTCTTCCCTCAGATTGCCTTCTACATGTCCACGGTTGAATAGCCCCGTCGTACTGTACAGAGCATTAGGGAAGGATTCAGACCCTTTTGACTCATTCCACATTTTTTACGTTACAACGTTTTTTTCCCCACTCATCAATCTACTCACAATATCTCATGATGAAAAAGCAAAACAGGTTTTTAGACATTTTTAGACATATTAAAAGAAAAGTCTCTTTATCGTATTACATTTATGAGAGTTGTACGTTGTGAAATCACAACATGCCAGTTTAACGGAATATGGCCACCTGTATTTGGGGGACTTTCTCCATTCTTCTCTGCAGATCCTCTCAGCTCTGCAGGTTGGATGGGGAGCGTCACTGCACAGCTATTTTCAGGTCTCTCCAAAGATGTTAGATCGGGTTCAAGTCCGGGCTTCTGGCTGGGCCACTCAAGGACATTCAAGACTTGTCCCGAAGCCACTCCTGCATGGTCTTATCTGTGTGCTTAGGGACGTTGTCCTGTTGGAAGGTGACCCTTCCGCCAAGTTGATGTCCTGAGTGCTCTGGAGCAGGTTTCATCAAGAATCTCTCTGTACTTTCTCCGTTCATCTCGATCCTGACTAGTCTCCCAGTCCCTGCTGCTGAAAAACATCCCAACATCATGATGCTGCACCACCATATGCCACAGTGCCAGGTTTCCTCCAGTCATGATGCTTGACATTCAGGCCAAGGAGTTCAATCTTGGTTTCATCAGACCAGAGAATCTGTTTCTCATGGTCTGAGAGTCCATTAGGTGGCTTTTAGCAAACTCCAAGCGGGCTGTCATGTGCCTTTTACTGAGGAGTGGTTCCCGTCTGGCCACTCTACCATAAAGGCCTGATTGGTGGAGTGCTGTAGAGATTGTTGTCCTTCTGGATCTTTCTCCCATCTCCACAGAGGAACTCTGGGGCTTTGTCAGAGTGACCATCTGGTTCTTGGTCACTCCCTGACCAAGGCTTCTTCTTCCCAGATTGCTCAGTTTGGCAGGGCGGCCAGCTCTAGGAAGAGTCTTGGTGGTTCCAAACTTCTTCCTTTTGAGAATGATGGAGGCCACTATGTTTCTCGGGGACCTTCAATGCTGCAGAAATGTTTTGGTACTCTTCCCCAGATCTGTTCCTCGCACAATCCTGTCTCTGAGCTCTACGGACAATTCCTTCTACCTCATGGCTTGGTTTTTGCTCTGACATGCACTGTCAACTGTGGGGCCTTATATAGACAGGTGTGTGCCTTTCCAAATCATGTCCAATCAATTGAATTTACCAAGGTGGACTCCAATCAAGTTGTAGAAACATCTCAAGGATGATCATGGAAACAGGATGCACCTGAGCTCAATTTTGAGTCTCATAGCAAAGGGTCTGAATACTTATGTCACTATGGGTATTGTGTATAGATTGATAAGGAAAATGTTTTTTATTTAATCCATTTTAGAATAAGGCTGTAACGTAACAAAATGTGTTAAAAGTCGAGGGTCTGAATCCTTTCCCAGAAGGCACTGCACATAAAAGGTTTCAACTGATCCTCCCTCAGGCTCTACCTAAGATCCAGTTTCATGTTACCATGGCCACACTGCCTGTCCCTCTACATGGACTGTGACTGTATAGCCCTGTCATACTGTAAATATATAATTTAATCATATTTCCCCTCCGTCTCTACCTCAGATCCAGTTTCATGTCACCATCGGCCACACTGCCTGTCCCTCTACAATGGACTGTGAGTTTCCCCACTGGATGCACTATGCCCTTATCTGCTACGCCCTCACCTTCATCGCCCTGTTCGGTAACTTCTACTACCAGACGTACCGCCGCACGCCAGCCAACCCAGGGAGCCCAGGCCGCCAAGGCTCTGTCTAACGGGCTGTCCAACGGGCTGTCCAAGGGACTGGGGAATGGAGCGGTGGTGGTGGTAGGGGCAAGGTGGAGGAAAAGGAGAGGTCGTCAGGGGTGGACAACGGGAATGGAAGGAGAAAGAGGAAGGGGAGGGCCAAGAGGGATTAGACGGAGGGAGGGGTATAGGGCTGAAGGAGGCTGGCACTAACAGGCCTTGCTGTTTGATCTTATTTTACCTCCCACATTGCACCCTATTCCCTATACAGTCACTACTTGTAGGTGGATGTGTGGTAAAAGGCAAGACTGGAGTCAATTCCATTTCAATTCAATCAATTTATGAAGAAAACTGACATTTAAAATTTCAATTTTTCCTCATTGGCTTTGATTGGGGAAAATTAGAATTTCAGTTAACTTTCTGCGTTGACTGAATTGAAAGGGAAATAACCCCCCTTGTAAGAGGTCGCGACGTGTCCAAGGTGACCGTCATTACAACTAATCAATATTCAGTCGTTTTCTGGTCTGGAAAACAATAACATCAACATGTTTCTCTCTCTGTACTGCAGTGTTGAGGTTTGTAGCTAGCTGATTCACTGGTTTATAGCTAGCTAACGACTGGTTTGTAGTTAGCTAACCGACTGATTTGTAGTAGCTAACGCGACTGGTTTGTAGCTAGCTAACGACTGGTTTGTAGCTAGCTAACCGACTGGTTTGTAGTGCTAGACTGGTTTGTAGCTAGCTAACGACTGGTTTGTAGCTAGCTGATTCACTGGTTTGTAGCTAGCTAACCCACTGGTTTGTAGCTAGCTGATTCACTGGTTTGTAGCTAGCTACCGACTGGTTTGTAGCTAGCTAACCGACTGGTTTGTAGTTAGCTAACGACTGTTTATAGTTTAGCTAACCGACTGGTTTTGTAGTTAGCTAACGCGACTGGTTTGTAGTTAGCTAACCGACTGGTTTGTAGCTAGCTGATTCACTGGTTTGTAGTTAGCTAACCGACTGGTTTAGTAGTAACCGACTGGTTTGTAGTTAGCTAACGCGACTGGTTTGTAGTTACGTTAGCTGATTCACTGGTTTGTAGCTAGCTGATTCACTGGTTTGTAGTTAGCTAACCGACTGGTTTGTAGCTAGCTAACCGACTGGTTTATAGTTAACGTTAGCTGATTCACTGGTTTGTAGCTAGCTAACCGACTGGTTTGTAGCTAGCTAACCGACTGGTTTGTAGCTAGCTGAATTCACTGGTTTGTAGCTAGCTAACCGACTGTTTATAGTTAGCTAACCGACTGGTTTGTAGTTAGCTAACCGAACTGGTTTGTAGTTAGCTAAACGACTGGTTTGTAGCTAGCTGATTCACTGGTTTGTAGCTAGCTAACCGACTGGTTTATAGTTAGCTAACCGACTGGTTATAGTAGCTAACCGACTGGTTTGTAGTAGCTAACCGACTGGTTTAGTAGCTAGCTAACCGACTGGTTTGTAGTTAGCTAACCGACTGGTTTGTAGCTAGCTAACCGACTGGTTTTAGCTAGCTAACGACTGATTTGTAGCTAGCTAACCGACTGGTTTTGTAGCTGCGTAACCGACTGGTTTGTAGCTAGCTAACCGACTGGTTTGTAGCTAGCTGATTCACTGGTTTTGTAGCTAGCTAACCCACTGGTTTGTAGCTAGCTGATTCACTGGTTTGTAGCTAGCTGATTCACAGTGGTTTGTAGCTAGCATGATTCACTGGTGTGTAGCTAGCTAACCCACTGGTTTGTAGCTAGCTGATTAACTGGGTTTGTAGCTAGCTAACCCACTGGTTTGTAGCTAGCTGATTCACTGGTTTGTAGCTAGCTAACTGACTGGTTTGTAGTTAACGTTAGCTGATTCACTGGTTTGTAGCTAACTAACCGACTGGTTTGTAGCTAGCTAACCCACTGGTGTGTAGCTGCTGATTCACTGGTGTGTAGCTAGCTAACCCACTGGTTTGTAGCTAGCTAACCCACTGGTTTGTAGCTAGCTAACCCACTGGTATGTAGCTAGCTGATTCACTGGTGTGTAGCTAGCTAACCCACTGGTTTGTAGCTAGCTGATTCACTGGTTTGTAGCTAGCTAACCCACTGGTTTGTAGCTAGCTGATTCACTGGTTTGTAGCTAGCTAACTGACTGGTTTGTAGTTAACGTTAGCTGATTCACTGGTTTGTAGCTAACTAACGACTGGTTTGTAGCTAGCTAACCCACTGGTGTGTAGCTAGCTGATTCACTGGCGTGTAGCTAGCTAACCCACTGGTTTGTAGCTAGCTAACCCACTGGTTTGTAGCTAGCTAACCCACTGGTGTGTAGCTAGCTGATTCACTGGTGGTAGCTAGCTAACCCACTGGTTTGTGCTAGCTAACCCATTGGTTTGTAGCTAGCTAACCCATTGGTATGTAGCTAGCTGATTCACTGGTGTGTAGCTAGCTAACCCACTGGTTTGTAGTAGCTAGATAACCCACTGGTTTGTAGCTAGCTAACCCACTTGTTTGTAGCTAGCTAACCCACTGGTGTGTAGCTAGCTAACCCACTGGTATGTAGCTAGCTGATTCACTGGTGTGTAGCTAGCTGATTTACTGGTGTGTAGCTAGCTAACCCACTGGTGTGTAGCTATAACCCACTGGTGTGTAGCTAGCTAACCCACTGGTGTGTAGCTAGCTAACTGACTGGTGTGTAGCTATAACCCAATGGTGTGTAGCTAGCTAACCCACTGGTGTGTAACTATAACCCACTGGTGTGTAGCTCTAACCCACTGGTGTGTGCTATAACCCATGGTGTGTAGCTCTAACACTGGTGTGTAGCTAACCCACTGGTGTGTAGCTATAACCCACTGGTGTGTAGCTATAACCCAATGGTGTGTAGCTAGCTAACCCACTGGTGTGTAGCTCTAACCCACTGGTGTGTAGCTCTAACCCACTGGTGTGTAGCATATAACCAATGGTGTGTAGCTAGCTAACCCACTGGTGTTAGCTCTAACCACTGGTGTGTAGCTAACCCACTGGTGTGTAGCTATAACCCACTGGTGTGTAGCTAACTGACTGGTAACAGTTACACTGCTATCTAGAGACAGGAACACACCACCCACACGTAGGCTTCCATCACCATCCAGTACAGGAGACAATGTCAGTCGATTTTGGGCTTTTTTAATTTAAACATTCAATGTGTACGTATGCCTTTTAAAGAATATGACTTACTCATACTGTCATTTTTTGTCCTTTGTCCAGATTTGTTGATTCATATTATGTGAGGTAGGCCATTGAATTCTTCAGCCCACTCACACTGTTGCCATAAGCAGAGAGAGAGAGGTCAGTTTAATGACCCATACACAAAATGCTGTGATGGTTCTTATTTCTCAATAAGACAGACTTAGCTGTTGGCAATCCTAGCCACACACTGAGATTACATAAGGTCTGAAAACAAATTTGAGCTCTTGAAATGCAAGCTAAGCTTTATCCAATTACAACTTGGCCTGTTAGACTTGTTTACTGTACATGCTAATAAAAAGCATCACTCATTATTATTAGAAGTGACATTCAGTTAGAGACAGTGGAGTCTAGAAGTGATATTCGGTTAGCAACAGTGGAATCTAGAAGTGACATTCAGTTAGAAACAGTGGAATCTAGAATTACATTCAGTTAGAGACAGTGGAATCTAGAAGTGACATTCAGTTAGAAACAGTGGAATCTGGAAGTGACATTCGGTTAGAGACAGTGGAATCTAGAAATGACATTCAGTTAGAGACAGTGGAATCTAGAAGTGACATTTGGCTAGAAACAGCGGAATCTGGAAATGACATTCAGTTAGAAACAGTGGAATCTAGAAGCGACATTCAGTTAGAGACAGTGGAATCTGGAAATGACATTCAGTTAGAGACAGTGGAATCTAGAAGCGACATTCGGTTAGAGACAGCGGAATCTAGAAATGACATTCAATTAGAAAGTGGAATCTGGAAATGACATTCAGTTAGAGACAGTGGATCTAGAAGTGACATTCAGTTAGAGACAGTGGAATCTAGAAGCGACATTCAGTTAGAGACAGTGGAATCTGGAAATTACATTCAGTTAGAGACAGTGGAATCTAGAAGCGACATTCAGTTAGAGACAGCGGAATCTAGAAGCGACATTCAGTTAGAGACAGTGGAATCTAGAAGCGACATTCAGTTAGAGACAGTGGAAACGAAAGTGACATTCAGTTAGAGACAGTGAAATCTAGAAGTGACATTCAGTTAGAAACAGTGGAATCTAGAAGTGACATTCAGTTAGAAACAGTGGAATCTGGAAGTGACATTCAGTTAGAGACAGTGGAATCTAGAAGCGACATTCTGTTAGAGACAGTGGAATCTGGAAATTACATTCAGTTAGAGACAGTGGAATCTAGAAGTGACATTCAATTAGAGACAGTGGAATCTAGAAGCGACATTCGGTTAGAGACAGTGGAATCTAGAAGCGACATTCAGTTAGAGACAGCGGAATCTAGAAGCGACATTCAGTTAGAGACAGCGGAATCTAGAAGCGACATTCAGTTAGAGACAGTGGAATCTAGAAGCGACATTCAGTTAGAGACAGTGGAATCTAGAAGTGACATTCAGTTAGAAACAGTGGAATCTAGAAGCGACATTCGGTTAGAGACAGTGGAATCTAGAAGCGACATTCAGTTAGAGACAGCGGAATCTAGAAGCGACATTCAGTTAGAGACAGTGGAATCTAGAAGTGACATTCAGTTAGAGACAGCGGAATCTAGAAGTGACATTCAGTTGGAGACAGCGGAATCTAGAAGCGACATTCAGTTAGAGACAGCGGAATCTAGAGCGACATTCAGTTAGGACAGTGGAATCTAGAAGCGACATTCAGTTAGAAACAGTGAGTCTAGAAGTGACATTCAGTTGGAGACAGTGGAATCTAGAAGCGACATTCAGTTAGAGACAGCGGAATCTAGAAGCGACATTCAGTTAGAGACAGTAGAATCTAGAAATGACATTCGGTTAGCAACAGTGGAATCTTGTCAGAAATGTTTTCTTGGTTTTTATTTCACTGTTCTGTCCTGGTTGCCTCTACATACAATATCACTAGTTGTCTTACTCAGTGAACTGTGAGCAGAGCCAAGTAGACGTACTACGTCAGGGAATAGTAACTGTGAAGACGCTGCTATGGATTATTAGGGCGAATCAAACGACTAGTCAACTGGGAGATGCTGTTTATCAACCAATCAAATCAAATGATCGATTGCCGGATTGATTTGATACGCTGTTTTAGGCAATATCAGCTGGTCAACGTGTATAGTTAGTGCTCTGTACATACTGCTACTGAAGGACCATGTGCTCTACCTAACCGTGACACGTGTAGAGTACAACACGACACGGTCGACTCCAGAGCAGCAAATTCAACCATGTATCATGTTATGTAATAAGATGTTATTTCTTGTTTTTATTGATTTTATTGTTCCTATCTTTAATGTAAATGTTGTTGTTTGTTTCTGAATGGCAAAGTGCTTGTCTGTGTTTTAGTGTTCTTGGAGACTTTTTCATTTTTTATTTATTACGTGTTGTATATATTATATGCTGTGTGATTTTGTACATTTGTGCTTTTTGGGGGGGGGAAAGTTCCCAAGTTAATACCATGATGAGCAGGTATTTCTCTGTCCAAACAGCTTGCACGTTCTTTTAAATGATCATATGACTTATTTCAAAACTCATAGATACAAATAAACAGAATGCCTGTACATACAGTATTGTGTTGTCTCTTCTTCAGGCTTTAAAAGATATTGTATGTCTACGATCAGTTCATTATTGTTGTTTTAGTTTGTTACTGCTCAGGACAGGAATGGAGGGTGGAAATCGTCACACTGCTGTGGTGATTCTGAGTGCCTTGTCGTTCTTCCAAGTGACCACCAGAGGGCGTAGTGGTCATTAGAACAGAACGATGTTTTCAAGTCTCTAGCTCGAGAGAAGAAAGGGGTTTATACACTTCAGAGATTTGTCCACCTTTTTGCTGATTCTCATTTTTAACATTTGAGGCGACTGGGAGGTTGGTGTAAGCTCCAATAGCTCCACTCTATGTCCACCATGTTTCTTTCTCCTATTCAGTCCAGTCCAGTATCTAACCTGTGTAGAGGAGTGACCGGTCAGGGGAGAGTCCTCACTGTATAACACTAGGGTATAAATCTAATCCAAGTGTATTGGTCACATACACATATTTAGCAGATGTTATTGCGGACGTAGCGAAAAATGCTTGTGAATCTGAGGAGATGTTGAAACTGCAGTCAGTGAGGAAATAGAGGAGTGTTCCAAATGGTAGTCTATTCCCTACATAGTGTGCCCTACTTTTGACCAGAGCCCTATGGCTGCATCTAGTGCCCTATAAAGGGAATAGGGTCCCATTGGGGATGCAAGCCTAGCTGTTTAATAGATGTGTGATCCAGGAGGTCACCTACTGCTTTATGTCATTGAGGCCCCAAGGACCAATCAGCATCCTTCTTCCTCATCCCCACGCTTCACGGAAGACAAAGGTTTCCACGGTAACCGTACACAGCTGTGGTTCTAAATTAAACTGGGGTCCTCTCACACCTCCCTACCACACGCACGCACGCATGCGCACACACACACACCCTCTTCTGTAATCCGTTGAGGGCCCCCACACAGTTGGTTGTGTGTGTGTGTGTGTCTTTGTGTGTGTGTGGTCATGCACTACTAAACAAGAGAGTTTATGAGTGGGTGTTTGTATTGCCAGAGAAGGAGATGAAGGGCGGTTCTTTGTTATTCTGTTAACCGGAGCAATACTTTTATAACTCAATACAGGAAAGCTGTAATTTTAGCAAGCATCTCCCCTTTAGGCTCCTCTATTTCTCACTGACTGCAGTTTCAACATCTCCTCAGATACAGAGAGACGATTCCCCGACCGTCACATAACTCTTTGTTTCTTCTTCAGACTATTTGTTTTTAAAGTCTCAAAATCTGTCCTGCCCTGTATTGGATGGTCCAGAGGACTAATTACGGAGAAGTTCTATGCCTCCATAGTCTCCCCCCCCCCCCCCCGTGTCTCTCCATAGTCTCCCCCTTTGTCTCCTCCCTCACACAGTCATCCTTCAGGCGCAGGCTAGAACAGACAGGTGTTCATCTATATGCCTGTCGGAAATTCACAGAGGAGAACAGAACAGTAGTTCCCGCACATGAGACCCAGTAATAAGTCATATACAACGGTTGCTTTTTTGATTTATCTCTCATAAAATCGGATTAAATTGATCAATGTAAACTTAAATATTATTGTGGAGCTTTGCTCAGCCTACAGACTATTACGAAGCAGCGTCTCTAGAATCTGTAATCTCCTCCTACCACAGCTGTGGCCAGAACACGCCCACTCGTTAAAAACCGGCCGCTCCCTTTGTCCTCGTCAGCTGTCATTCAAAGACAAAAACTGTGGACTGTTGTCACTGAATCGCTTCATTAATCGTGTAGCATTATGATTTCCCGAAGTCCTATTGGTGTCTCGGCCCCAGACACGTTACACAAACCTGAATAACATGGAGGATTAGGATGCAGTCTCAGATGCCTCTTCAGATTTTCCAACAATGCAAGCAGCCTGGATGAGTCTGGGCATGAGGTATTGTGTGGTGTTGGGGAAGGAGGGGAGGGAGGGAAGGTTGACACAGGGAGGGTGAAGCAGGGTGAAGGAGGGAGGGGGGTTGACAGAGAGGAGAGGAGGGGAAGGCTGACACAGGGCAGGTGAAGCAGGGTGATGGTATTATTTTGGGATGTGAGTTATCAAGGCCTCTCTGTCTCTCCCATCTCTCCATGGGCGGACCTACAATTACGCCGTCTAGGGCTGCTCGGCTCGTCGCTCTAACTCTGTTTTGCTTCAGCAGGTTGGTTTAGCAGCAACAGCAAATCTGCGGGAAGCTTCAAGGTTGGAAAATGGTAGAGGGGGGGGGGGGGAGTGGTGGGAAACGTCCCCTTTGTCATACTTGAGTAAAGTAAAGATACCTTAATAGAAATGACTCAAGTAAAAGTGAAAGTCACTCAGTAAAATTTACTTGAGTAAGTCTAAAAGTATTGGTTTTAAAATATACTTAAGTATCAAAGTAAATGTAATTGCTAAAATATACTTAAGTATAAAAGTAAATAATCATTTTCACATTCTTTATATTAAGCAAATCAGACGGTACAATTTTCTTGATTTTTTATTTATTTTACAGATCGCCGGGGGCAACACTCCAATACTCAGACTTCATTTACAAACGAAGCATGTCTGTTTAGTGAGTCCTCCAGATCAGAAGCAGTAGGGATGGACCAATTCACACACTTGATAAGTGTGTGAATTGGACCATGTCCTGTCCTGCTAAGCATTCAAAATATAACAAGTACTTTTGGGTGTCAGGGAAAATGTATGTAGTAAAAAGTACATTATTTTCTTTACGAATGTAGTAAAAGTAAAAGTTGTCAAAAATAGTAAATAGTAAAGTACAGATACCCCAAAACACAACTTAAGTAGTACTTTATAGTATTTTTACTTAAGTACTTTACACCACTGGGGGGTTTTGCCTGGCCACTGTGCCCAGGTTAATGAGGTCACATTATTTGGGATGATGTAACGGTTTTCTTCCTGGGGTGAAGGAGAGGACCAAAATGCAGCGCGGCTAGTGTTCAACATGTTTAATTAGATGAATAAACGGTAACACTAATACAGAAACAAAATAACAAAACCGAGACAGACCTATCTGGTGCAGACCACAAACACAGAGACAGGAAACAACCACCCACAAAATCCCAACACAAAACAAGCCACCTATACATGATTCTCAATCAGGGACAACGATTGACAGCTGCCTCTGATTGAGAACCATATTAGGCTGAACATAGAAACAGACAAACTAGACACACAACATAGAATGCCCACCCAGCTCACGTCCTGACCAACACTAAAACAAGCACAACACATAAGAACTCTGGTCAGGACGTGACAGTACCCCCCTCCTGAGGCGCGGACGTGACAGATGAACATGCAAAGGTAACCTTCTTTTTGAAGTGATTTGTTTGACAATCAGATGAAAACATCACGACTGGTTGTGTTTATGGCACATTTAAAGGTAATACATTTTTTACAGTTCAATTACCGTAAAACTTCAATTAAACGCCGATTCTCACGATTCTCGCCTGTCCCTTTTAATAGCCTTGGCAACGTCACACATTTCTGCAAATAAAAGCCTGTTTCAAATATACGCTGGGTCTAAATGAAATGTTTACGAGGTTACCATGCTTTACCATGAATTGTTTACGAGGTTACCATGCTTTACCATGAATTGTTTATGAGGTTACCATGCGTTACCATGAATTGTTTACGAGGTTACCATGCTTTACCATGAATTGTTTACGAGGTCACCATGCTTTACCATGAATTGTTTACGAGGTTACCATGCATTACCATGAATTGTTTGAGGTTTATTGTTTGATTTGTTCAATTTAATAATTCAGTAATGACTCAAAAAAATGATGGCAATCATCCATTTTATCACCAGTAAGAAACTGCTATCCATTGGCTGCCAACAGCTGAGAACTGCTAGCCATTGGCTGCCAACAGCTGAGAACGTCTATCCATTGGCTGCTAACAGCTCAGCTGATAACTGCTAGCCATTGGCTGCCAACAGCTGAGAATGGCTAGCCATTGGCTGCTGACAGCTGAGAACTGCTATCCATTGGCTGCTAACAGCTGATAACTGCTATCCATTGGATGCCAACAGCTGAGAATGGCTAGCCATTGGATGCTGACAGCTGAGAACTGCTATCCATTGGCTGCTAACAGCTGATAACTGCTAGCCATTGGCTGCCAACAGCTGAGAATGGCTAGCCAT
>NW_019945398.1:30251-48245 GCF_002910315.2 Salvelinus sp. IW2-2015
CAATGAATTTTTTAAGGTTACCATGCGTACCATGAATTGTTTACGAGGTTACCATGCTTTACCATGAATTGTTTACGAGGTCACCATGCTTTACCATGAATTGTTTACGAGGTTACCATGCATTACCATGAATTGTTTGAGGTTATTGTTTGATTTGTTCAATTTAATAATTCAGAATGACTCAAAAAAATGATGGCAATCATCCATTTTATCACCAGTAAGAAACTGCTATCCATGGCTGCCAACAGCTGAGAACTGCTAGCCATTGGCTGCCAACAGCTGAGAACGTCTATCCATTGGCTGCTAACAGCTGATAACTGCTAGCCATTGGCTGCCAACAGCTGAGAATGGCTAGCCATTGGCTGCTGACAGCTGAGAACTGCTATCCATTGGCTGCTAACAGCTGATAACTGCTATCCATTGGATGCCAACAGCTGAGAATGGCTAGCCATTGGATGCTGACAGCTGAGAACTGCTATCCATTGGCTGCTAACAGCTGAAACTGCTAGCCATTGGCTGCCAACAGCTGAGAATGGCTAGCCATTGCTGCTAACAGCTGAGAACTGCTATCCATTGGCTGCTAACAGCTGAGAACTGCTATCCATTGGCTGCCAACACATTTACATTTACATTTAAGTCATTAGCAGACGCTCTTATCCAGAGCGACTTACAAATTGGAAAGTTCATACATATCATACATATTCATCCTGGTCCCCCCGTGGGGAATGAACCCACAACCCTGGCGTTGCAAGCGCCATGCTCTACCAACTGAGCACACGGGCCAACAGCTGAGAATGGCTATCCATTGGCTGCTAACAGCTGAGAACTGCTATCCATTGGCTGCTAACAGCTGAGAACTGCTAGCTAACTGGCAAGCACAAAAACCGTTAACAACTTCGGGAGTACAGACCCCTAGAAATCGGCTGATTGCCCCCTCTAGTGGCGAAAGTAAGAACTGTCGCAAATGCACAGTCAAAGAGGAGAATAGTTGTTATGTCAACGAAAAGTTTAAAATAAATCTAAATAGAGGCATACTAAGTCAAAAGAAATGTGACACAGTGTGTAAACGATAACACATTAGTGCAGGAAATTAAGAAATATATTAATARTGGAAGTGAATGCTGGAATMAAACAATGAATTACTTAAATGAGCATAGTTAATAGACGCCTGTCTCTAATAAGTGCCTGTTGTGTTCAGTGATTTAAAAACTCCTGGGCAATTAATTGAAGTTTTACGGTACGTCTTTACTGTAAACCCCATTATAGGGGGGCCCTTAGACTGGCCTCTGTCTGGGGCCTCCAAAAATCAATAAGTCTGCCCCTGCTTCTCTCTCTGTCTCTCTGTGTGTGTGTGTGCGTGCGTGCGTGCGTGCGTGTCTCTCCCTGTGATGTCCTCCCATGCTGATACAGCTGTCCTTCAGACTACAGTTACACAATACCTCAGGATCAGACTAGAGTTACAGGATCAGACTAGAGTTACAGGATACCTCAGGATCAGACTAGAGTTACAGGATACCTCAGGACCAGACTAGAGTTACAGGATAACTCAGGATCAGACTAGAGTTACAGGATCCCTCAGGATCAGACTAGAGTTACAGGATCTCTCAGCGATCTGAACTAGAGTTTACAGGATCCTCAGATAAGTCAGACCTATTGTAGACTAGCATCTCACAGGATACCTCAGGATCAGACTAGAGTTACAGGATCACTCAGGATCAGCACGTAGAGTTACAGGATCCGATAGGATCAGACAGTAGAGTTACAGGAATCCTCAGGATCAGACTAGAGTTACAGGATCCCTCAGGACAGACTAGCATACAGGATACCTCAACGTATCAAGACTGGAAGATTTACAGGATCAGACACTAGAGTTACAGGATACCTCAGGATCAGACTGAGTTACAGGATCCTCAAGGATTCAGACTAGAGTTACACAGATCCTCAGATCAGACTAGATTACAGGATACCTCGCTCAGACTGCAGTTACAGATCCTCAGGATCAGATAGAGTACAGGATCCCTCAGGATCAGACTAGAGTTACAGGATACGCTCAGATTCGACTAGGACAGGATACCTCAGGATCAGACATAGAGTTACAGGAACCTCAGGATCAGCCTAGGAGTTACAGGATCCCTCAGGATCAGACTAGAGTTACAGGATACCTCAGATCAGACTGAGTTAACAGGATACAGACTAAGTTACAGGATACCTCAGGATCAGACTAGAGTTTACAGGATGCGCCTCAGATCAGACTAGAGTTACAGATACCTCAGGATCAGACTGATTACAGGATACCTCAGGATCACCTAGAGTTACAGGATACCTCAGGATCAGACTGAGTTACAGGATCCTTCAGGATCAGACTAGAGTTACAGGATCCCTCAGGATCAGACTAGAGTTACAGCGATCCCAAGATCAGACTAGAGTTGAACAGGATACCTCATGATCAGAGCAAGACGTTAACAGATCCCCAGGATCAGACTTCGGAGTTACTCAGGAATCGAACTAGGGCAAGGATCAACTCGGCAATACAGACTAGAGTTACAGGATAACCTCCGAGCAGACTGATTACACGACTCCTAGGATGCTAACAGTACCACGGATCCCATATCCTGATTCAGATTCTCAGTGGAGTTTCCAGGCTAAATCTCATCTCGATTTTTAGGGCTTTAACCAGTTTTGTTATGTAATTAGCTGATCAAGACATGACAAGTTTGTAATAATAACTTGGCAAAGATGGATAGACATGTCATCCAACTTTGTCACAATTTGGAGGATGCAGAATAGAGCGCTGTACACCGGTTTATTCGGATTAACAGTGAAGATCTTTACAGAGAGATGTTCAAGGGTTAACTTTTAGCTGTTGAGTGGATTTCAGGAAGTAACCCGAAGAGATGTTCACAGGGTTTATTTAATGTGGAAGCTGGATTACACGGAAGATACAGAAGAGATGTTCAAGGGTTTAATTTAATCGATTAAGATTACGAAGTTACAGAAAGAGATGTTCAAGGGTTAATTTATGTGAGTGGATTCATATTGAAGGGGACTGGGCCCTGCGGGATGTAGACATGTGTCATAGTAAGGAACCTCACCAGTTGAGCAGGGGAGGGTATGGGGTGAGAGGTGGTGAGGAGAGTGAGAGGAAGGGTGGAGGGGGAGGAGAGGTTTGTCGGAGCGAGGAGCAGAGCGAGGGAGAGCGTGGGGGGGCAGAGGAGAGGAGGGGCGGCAGGAGGTGGTGGGGGTAGGAGGAAGTGAGAGAGCGGGGAGAGGTGGGGGAGGAGGTGGGAGGGAGTTGAGGAGGGGGGAGAGGTGTGGGGAGGAGAGGAGGAGAGGGACGGCGCGGAGCCAACGGAGAGCGCGGGCACGGGAGGAGGCAAGAGGAAGAGGGGGAGAGGAGAGAGGAGAGGAGGAGAGGGCTGGGGACGGCAGTGCGACCGGGCGGTTGGGGAGACGGAGAGGGGGAGGAGATGAGGAGAGGGAGAGGTGGGGGAGGAGAGGAGGAGGGGGAGGAGGTTGGGAGGAGGGGAAGAGGGGGGGAGAGGAGGTGGGGGAGCAAAGTGGCGGGGGTTGGGGGAGAGGAGGGGGAGGAGAGCAGGGTTAGGTGGAGAGGACTAGAGGAGAGTTGGGTGGAGGTGGGGGTAGTGGGGAGTTTAAAACCCAACCACAATCTGTGGTTCTTTAAAAAGGAACAGACACATCCCCCAGGACAAAGCCCAAAATAATTAGCTTCACATCTTTGACAATTAGATAGTGATTTACAATGAGGAATTAGCTTCAGCGCCACCAGTAAAATAAGAATAATATAAACCAGACTCACGCGTCTGCGGCTTTGGTGATAAACTATCAAGCGAGATACTCTTATCTCTGGCTCTCTTAGGCACATTACCAAAAAAATTTTTCTGCTGGAATTGATGTTATTAACTAAACAAGAGGCTACAAGTGTGAGAGGGGGTTTATATTGGTTTCCTGTGACATGGTATTGTACCTGTGTGCATACTACTATAGAGACTAACTCTCTGGAGACACACACCCTAGTTAGTGTGAGGAGGGTGGGAGAATAACCCATTTAGTGTGAGGAGGGGTGGGAGATAACCCAGTTAGTGTGAGGAGGGTGAGAGATAACCCAGTTAGTTGTGAGGAGGGTGAGAGATAACTCCAGTTAGTGTGAGAGGGTGGGAGATAACCCCGTTAGTGAGGAGCGGTGAGAATAAACCCAGTTAGTGAGGAGGGTGGGAGATAACCCAATTAGTGTGAGGAGGGTGGAGATAACCCAGTTAGTGTGAGGAGGGTGAGAGATAACCCAGTTAGTTGTGAGGAGGGTGAGAGATAACTCCAGTTAGTGTGAGGAGGGTGAGGATAACTCCAGTTAGTGTGAGGAGGGTGGGAGATAACCCGTTAGTGTGGGAGGTGAGAGATACCCATTAGTGTGAGGAAGGGTGGGAGATAACCTAGTTAGTGTGAGGAGGGTGAGAGATAACCCATTTAGTGGTGAGGAGGGTGAGAGATAACCCAGTTAGTGTGAAGGAGGGGTGAGAGATAACCCCAGTTATGTGTGAGGAGGGTGGGAGATAAACCCCATTTAGTGTGAGGAGGGTTGGAGATACCAGTTAGTGTGAGGAGGGTGAGAGATAACCCCAGTTAGTGTGAGGAGGTTGGGAGATAACCCAGTTAGTGTGAGGAGGGTGAAGAGATAACCCAGTTAAGTGTGAGTAGGGTGGGGAGATAACCCCAAGGTTAGTGTGAGAGGGTGGAGATAACCCGTGAGGAGAGGAACCAGTTAGTGTGAGGGTGAGAGATAACCCAGTTAGTGTGAGGAGGTGGAGATAACCCATTTAGTGTGAGGAGGGTTGGAGATATACCCAGTTAGTGGTGAGGAGGGTGAGAGATAACCCCAGTTAGTGTGAGGGGTGGAGAATAACCCAGTTAGTGTGAGGAGGGTGAGAGATAACCCCAGTTAGTGTGAGTAGGGTGGGAGATAACCCAAGTTAGTGTGAGGAGGGTGAGAGATAACCCCAGTTAGTTGTGCGGAGGGTGAGAGATAACCCAGTTAGAGTGTGAGGAGGGTGAGAGATAACCCCGTTGTGTGAGGAGGGTGAGAGATAACCCAGTTAGTGTGAGGAGGGTGGAGATAACCCAGTAGTGTGAGAGGGCGAGAGATAACCCAGTTAGTGTGAGGAGGGTGAGAGATAACCCAGTTAGTGTGAGGAGGGTGAGAGATAACCCCAGTTAGTTGAAGGAGGGTGGAGATAACCCCATTAGTGTGAGGAGGGTGGGAGATAACCCCATTTAGTGTGAGAGGGTGAGAAGATACCCAGTTTGTAGGAGGGTGAGAGATACCCCAGTTAGTGTGAGAGGGTGGGAGATAACCCATTTTAGTGTGAGGAGGGTTGGAGATAACCCAGTTAGTGTGAGGGGTGAGAAGATAACCCAGTTAGTGTGAGAGGGTGGAGATAACCCTAGTTAGTGTGAGGAGGGTGAGAATAACCCAGTTAGTGTGAGAGGGTGGAGATAACCCAGTTAGTGTGAGGAGGGTGGAGAGATAACCCAGTTAGTGTGGGAGGGTGAGAGATTAACCCCAGTTATGTGTGAGGAGGGTGAGAGATAACCCAGTTAGTGTGAGGAGGTGTGAGAGATAACCCAGTTAGTGTGAGAGGGTGAGAGATAACCCAGTTAGTGTGGGAGGGAGAGATAACCCAGTTAGTGTGAGGAGGGTGAGAGATAACCAGTTAGTGTGAGGAGGGTGAGAGATAACCCAAGTTAGTTGTGAGGAGGTGGGAGAATAACCCCAGTTAGTGTGAGGAGGGTGGGAGATAACCCAGTTAGTGTGAGGAGGGTGAGAGATACCCCAGTTAGTGTGAGGAGGGGTGAGAGATAACCCCAGTAGTGTGAGGGGGTGAGAGATAACCCATTTTAGTGGTGGAGGTGAGCGATAACCCCAGTTATGAGGAGGGGAGAGATAACCCCAGTTAGTGTGAGGAAGGGTTGAGATAACCCAAGTTAGTGTGAGGAGGGTGAGAGATAACCCCAGTTAGTGTGAGGGTGGGAGATAACCCTAGTTAGTGTGAGGGTGGGAGATAACCCTAGTTAGTGTGAGGGTGGGAGATAACCCCAGTTAGTGTGAGGGTGGGAGATAACCCTAGTTAGTGTGAGGGTGGGAGATAACCCCAGTTAGTGTGAGGGGGTGAGAGATAACCCAGTTAGTGTGTGGAGGGTGAGAGATAATCCCATTTAGTGTGTGGAGGGTGAGAGATAACCCCAGTTAGTGTGAGGAGGGTGAGAGATAACCTAGTTAGTGTGTGGAGGGTGAGAGATAACCCCATTTAGTGTGTGGAGGGTGAGAGATAACCCAGTTAGTGTGAGGAGGGTGAGAGATAACCCCAGTTAGTGTTAGGAGGGTGGGAGATAACCCCAGTTAGTGTGAGGAGGGTGGGAGATAACCCAGTTAGTGTGAGGAGGGTGGGAGATAACCCCAGTTAGTGTGAGGAGGGTGAGAGATAACCCCAGTTAGTGTGAGGAGGGTGGGAGATAACCCAAGTTAGTGTGAGGAGAGTGAGAGATAACCCCAGTTAGTGCGAGGAGGGTGGGAGATAACCCAGTTAGTGTGAGGAGGGTGAGAGCGTTTGACTGTCTCTGTCCCGTAGCTCTGTTCAAAAAGTACCCCCCTCTCTCTCTCTTAACTCATCTCTGACMGTCTCCAGGCTCCTGTGAAACAGTTTCACAGCACAGCTTGAGGCTACGAGAGAGAGCAAAAGAGATAGCAAGAGAGAGCGAGAGAGAGAGAGAGCAAAAGAGAGAGAGAGACAGAGAGAGGAGAGAGTGACAAGCCAGGAGTTAATGGAAAGTGACAATGTTGGCTGGGTGTCTTTGGTACTCAGCTTGTTTTGAAACACAGAGGCAGAGTGATAGAAAATGCCTCCTTCCAATTGCATGGCAACAGAATTATGCTTAAATGTACACCAAACCAAAKCRATTGATTTCAAAGTTTAACAAACCATACAACTGGTTGTAGACAGGAACCACGTATTCAAGGAGGGATACCCCCTGTGTATCCACCATCAAAGCCTCTGATATGACTGCCTCTCTCTCTCTCTCTCTGACAATCTTTAAACCAATAAGGTAGTTTAGAGGCATTATCACTAATTATGGTGCCATAAATCTTCAGGTCGTCATTCAGTGAATGCATTATTTGTGTCCTGCCAGGTGCCAACTAAGCACTTCAGACTTCATCTTCCGGTGTGTCTCTTTCTTGCGCCCCTCCCTGAGGTGACGTAATGTAAATGTATATTGAAACAGTTTCATTGGTGGTTGGGCCGTGCGCTCAGAGATTCAGAGGAGGGGAATTCTCCTCCTCCCCATCACTGTCGCCGGGATACTGCTGGTAAGATGCCCTTTAAAATGATATTCATTGTTTTCATTGGTTAAGAATAACTCTATTTGTAGGATTAACATCAATATATTTAGTGCTTAGAGAGGACAAAGGGTTTTTAATTGTGTCAATCAATTTGAATCTTTATCACGGTCCCGTGTGGCTCAGTTGGTAGAGCATGGCGCTTGCAACGCCAGGGTTGTGGGTTCATTCCCCACGGGGGGACCAGGATGAATATGTATGAACTTTCCAATTTGTAAGTCGCTCTGGATAAGAGCGTCTGCTAAATGACTTAAATGTAATGTAAATGTAATTGTTAGATCCCAGTGTTTGTGGTTTCCYTCGGAAACTAACCTCTAATTAGACTACACACTAGGATGACCGTCGAATTATAGACGGTATTCAACTATTGAGTGTACTACAGCGCGAGCATCGTGTAGATTGACCCTTTTTTTCTGTCGCTCGGTTCTTTTATTTGCGGGTTTATCCGTTCCACCAGGTTGACTAATGTCTCATCGGGTTTTATCCGTTCCGTCCGGTTGAGTGAAGTCTCATCGAACGTGTCGGACGGCAGTGGTGGAATGACTGCCACGAGCCTGACAGATATTCAAAACACTTTCCCTCGAGCCTTGTCTCGACGATGTTTACTTCTAGAGGTCAGGGCTCCGAAGAAGCCTGTCTTTAAACGAATGAGAGAGAGAGAGAGAGAGAGAGAGAGAGAGAGAGAGAGAGAGAGAGATCTACAGTAGAATGGCTGGACACATGCTTCAGCCTAGTGCAATTTAATAGGCTGATGAGATTTCCAATTACTGCAGCCCTTCCCTGCGTGCGGGCTAGTAGCCTCGTCGGATGGTGTTGGGAGATGCACATGCTGGATGTAGATGGTTTGCCTCTACTGCCACCTTATAGTGGGTGGATTGGGGCCAGTGTTGTTATGAAGGTGACCCTTTACATAAAATATTAATTTCAGATATGCTCTATATTTAAACACCTCTCYAAATAGAATGTCCTCTCGTTTAGCCTACTTGGGTCTACTTTCAAGAAACGCATGAAAGCAAATCACCTCGGATTCTCGGGCTTCTTTTTCTTTTGCATTTGTACTTAATAATAACGACGTGTTCACTGGATTATTTTTCAGCCAGAAGAACACAGCGCAGGGAGGTCTGGGTGATGTGATGTGGATGTAAACTAGGCTGTTGAACTGAACGTCCATCCTCTCTATATGACACCATGAACCCTGCCTCGGGCGGCGCTGCCGACTCCCGCAGCCAGCTAGACAATAGCAACAGAAAGCAGCCGCAACAGCAACAGCGCGCTGCCTCCCCGGCTGGCGGCAAAGACATTGGATCTAAAGAGACACCGAAAAGCAGCACTCCGTCAAAGAGCATCACGTCAAAGCAGTGCGGAGGAGGGAGAGGCYGCCGCGGRAGCTCCCCGGTCTCCACGGCAACCAGCAAAGACAGACTGTCTTCTTCTTCTTCTTCCAAAGGCGCGGCAAGCGTGGCAGGCGCGACCCCTGTCCAGTCCGCTGGTGCTGAAATCCATACGTTGACCAGGGCGGCGGCGGCGGCTGGGAGCGGCAGAGGAGCGGCAGAGGAGCGCAGTAGTCKGTCTGAAGACTCGCGTTGTACTGATATATCGTGTTTGAAGGGGGATACAACACGGGTTGTTTCTGATCAGCCTTGTTCATCCAAATCTCCTAAATTGAAGAACAATAACCCGAGAAGAGGGGGAGGAGAAGGCGAGGCTAGCAYCACAGCTACCGGCAACAAAAAGAGCTCCGGCAAGAGCAGTGTGGGCTGCGGCCCTGGCTTCTGGAGAGAGGGATGTTTGCAGTCTGAGCTGATCCAGTTTCACCTGAATAAAAGCTTAAAGAAAGGAGGAGGAGGAGGAAAGATGAAGACGAAGACACCGTCWCCCCCGGAGCCGGTCACGGAAACGGCYGAACCAGAGGATCTCTCCCCTGAGGCCATCGTTAACGAGCCCGAGCCGGTACCTGAGCCCGACCAGCTATTTCAGGAGGAGATAGAGAAACTAGAGGATGAAAATGACGAGCTAAAGGTATGTCTATATGTCTGCCACTGTCACGTCTGTATGGGTTTAAATAACAGCATGTTTTAGCAGCCTATGCTTTATACACACTAACCCTCCCGTCCCCCCCACCTCAACCCCTTCCCTCCCCCCTCATAACCTCCTTTGGCCTCTCCAGGTTGGTTTTTCAGGGCCTTCTCGGTCTACCTCCACCTAACCCTAACCACCACCCTAACCCTCCCTTCCCCCCCCACCACCTCACCCCCTTCCTCCCCCTCCTCACCCTTGGCCTTCTCCAGTTGGTTTTGCAGGGCCTGTTGGTCACCTCCCACCCTCTATCAGCTTTTGCCTCGCTGCTCGTTCTCCTCCTCCGTCCTTCGTCCTTTCTCCTCCACGTTCTCCAACTCCATGGTGCAGACGCACTGATACATCCTTCGCACCTGTTAATGGGGAGTGATAGGAGGGGAAGGAGAGGAAGGGTGAGGGAGAGGAGAGGGGAGACAGGGAGGGGAGAGGAGAAGACAGGGAGGGAGGGGGAGAAGACCAGGGAGGAGGGGAGGAGCAGACCCAGGGGAGGGAGCCACCAGGGAGTATGAAGGAAGGAAGGGAAGGACGAGAGGAGAGAAAGGCAGTGGAGAGAAGTGGAGAGGAGGTGGGAAAGACAGGGAGGTGGAGGGGGAGAGGAATGGGAAAGGGGAGGAAGGAGGGAGGAGGGAGGGGGGAGAAAGACAGGGAGGAGAGGGAGAGAGGACAGGAGGGAGAGGGGAGGAGACAGGGAGGGAGAGGGAATGGGAGAGAGAGAAAGACAGTGAGGAGGTGGGAGAACAGGAGGGAGGGGGAGAAGAGACAGGGGGGGAGAAGGAAGGCGGAGAGGGAGAAAGACGGGGAGGGGCAGAGAGACAGGGAGGGAGGGGCGAGAGACAGGCGAGGCGGGGGAGAGAGACAGGGAGGGAGGGGAGAGAGACAGGGAGGGAGTGAGAGAGACAGGGAGGGAGGGAAGGGAGGGAGGAGGGAGGGAGGAGGGGAGGGAGGAGGGAGGGGGAGAAGAGGAGGAGAGAGATTGGGCCATGGTCCTATTAGTATACAGTCCATTCTGAAAGTATCAGACCCCTTGACTTTTTCCACATCCCCCACAGCATGGATGCTTGCCACTACATGCTTCACCGTAGGGATTGGTGCCAGGCTTTCCTCCAGACGTGAGCTATGCATTCAGGCCAAAGAGTTTCAATTCTAGTTCATCAGACCAGAGATCTTGTTTTCATTGTCTGAGAATCTCTTTAGGTGCCTTTTTGGCAAACTCCAAGCGGGCCTGTCATGTGCCTTTTACTGAGGGGTGGCTTCCGTCTGGTTCCACTTCTACCATAAAGGCCTGATTGTGGGAGTGATTCAGAGATGATTGTCCTTCTGGAAGGTCTTCCCATCTCCACAGAGGAACTCTGGAGCTCGTACAGAGTGACCATCGGGTTTCTTGGTCACCTCCCTGACAAGGCCTTCTCCCGCAGAGTTGCTTCAGTTTGCCGGGCGGCCGCTCAGGAAGAGTCTGGTTGGTTTAAAACTCTTCCATTTTAAGAATGATGGAGGCCACTGTGTTCTTAAGAGACCTTCAATGCTGCGAAATGTTTTGCGTACCTTCCCCAGATCTGTGCCTCGACACAATTGTCTCGGAGCTATATAGACAACTCCTCAACCTATGGACGTTGGTTTTTGCTCATGACATGCACTGTCAACTGTGGGACCTTATATAGACAGGTGTTGCTTTCGCAAATATATCCAATCGCAATTGAATTTACCATCAGATGGACTCCAATTAAGTTGTAGAAATCTCAGGATGAACAATCGGAAACAGGGATGCATCCTGAAGCTCAATTCGAGACTCATTAGGAAGGGGTCTGAACGTTCTGTAATAAGGGAATTTTCTGTTTTTATTTTTTATAAATTCTTTAAAACGCAGTTTTTCTTTGTCATTATGGGGTTATTGTGATGTCATTTATGGGGTATTGTGAGTCATTTATGGTATTGTCTATGGGTATTGTGATGTCATTATGGGTATTGTGATGTCATTATGGGTATTGTGATGTCAGTGATGGTTTGTGATGTTATTATGGTGTATTTGTACTTGATGAGGGATTTGTTTATATTTTAATCCATTTTAGAATAAGGTCGCTAACGTAAAAAATGTGGAAAAGGTCAAGGGTCTGAATACTTTTCGAGCCCAGATGACGTGATGTCAACTGCATATGTGTATATGTATATGTATGTACTGTATATACACAAGCATTTTGGGATTAGAATGGCCTTGTGGATCAAATTAAATTTGCATTCATCATCCACAGTTTACCAGCAGACAACATGTTCCTAGACAACATTACCCCTATTAACATATATAGTCTAGACATTACCATATACATAATTGTCTAGACACATTACCTATGACATATGGGAGTCTAGAACAACATTATTCAGGTTCACAACCTTGACATTAGAGTTCTAGACACATTAACCTATGACATAGGAGTCTAGACACATTATCCCTCCGGTTTCATCACCTATGACATAAATATATCTATGACAACATTACCGCTATGATAGAGAGTCTGACAAACATTACCTTTCAGGTCAGCAACTTTGAAGTATGAGGTCTAGACAATTACCTATGAAAAATAGTCTACGCACAACTTTCAGGTCACACCCTTCACATATGAGTCTAGAACATTACTTCAGGTCTCACACCCTATGCCATTTAAGAGTCTGACAACATTACCCATGACATATATAGTCTAGACTACATTACCCTATGACTTATAGTCTAGACACATTACCTATGACATATTAGGAGGGTCTAGAAACATTCCCTATGACATATGGGAGTCTAGACAACTTACCTTCAGGTCACAACTATGAATATAGAGTTAGACAACATTACCCTATGACATAGAGAGTCTAGAAACATTACCTTACAGGTCACACCCTATGACATATGAGTCTAGACAACATTACCATTCAGGTCACAGCTATGCTCAATTTGAGTCTGGACAAACATTCCCTTGACCATATATAGTCTAGCAACATTACCCTATGCAATTATAGTCTAGACAACATTACATGACGAGTCTGCATAGACATATAGAGTCTAGACAACATTACCCTATGATATAGAGGTCAGACAAACATTACCCAGTTCAATGACATGAATCTAGAAATCTCAGGCACATGCAATAGATCAACATTATCCTTCAGGTCCCACCTATGAATATAGAGTCTAGACAACATTACCCCTATGACATAGGAGTCTAGAACGACATTACCTTCAGGTCACACTATGACATATAGAGTTTAGAAACATTACCTTCAAGGTACACCCTATTTACATATAGAGTTCTAGACAACATTAACCTCAGGTCACACCTATGAAATATCAGGTCTAGACAACATTACCCTATGAATATAGAGTTTCCCCACCCCTAGACAAATTACCCCTTATGAATATAGAGTCTAGCACAAACCATTACCGTTCCGGTCAACCTATGACATATACGAGTCTAGCAACAACATTACCTTTCAGGTCACACCCTATGATATAAGTCCTAGACAACATTACCTTAGGTCTAACCTATGGACAATAGGTCTAGACACATTATCTCCAGGTCACACCCTATGGACCATATAGGAGCTAGACAAATTACCTTCAGGTACAACCCTATGACATATAGAGTCTAGACCAAATTACTATGACATACTGAGACTAACAACATTACCCTATGACATATAGAGTCTAGACAACATTACCCTATGACTTAGAGTTAGACAACATTACCTTTCAGTGTCAAACCCTATGACATATAGAGTACAGACAACATTACCTTCAGGTTAAACCCGTATGACATATAGAGTTAGACAAATTCCTTCAGGTCAACCCTATGATATTAGGAGTCTTAAAACATTTACCCTTGACATATAGAGACTAGACAACATTTACACTATGACATATATAGTCTAAGACATTTCTTTTCAGGCTATGTTTAACAAACCTAAACATTTGGGTAATCTAAGCGCAGGCAGTAAGCGCCTATAAGGTGTCATGGTGTGTCAGAAATAATTTCTGCTATTTTCACTATCCCCAAATTATCGAGCGCACTTTGTTGGCGTTGGGCGTGAAAGGCTTGGTTTTGATGAAATCAGTTGTGGGTGTCGAGGCTTGGCCCCTCATATAGAGACAAACTTACCTAGACTACAGATACACTATGAATCAGAGTAGATTACCTATGCATATAGAGTCTAGACAGAACATTCCTATGACAATATAGAGTCTAGACCATTACCTTCAGGGTCAAACCCTATGAATATAGGTCTACAAATTACCTGTCAGGTCAACCTATGACATATAGAGTCTAGACACATTACCTTCAGGTCAGACCCTATGATCATATAGAGTCTAGACCAACATTATTCAGGTCACACTTACAATATTAGAGACTAGACAACATTACCTAATGACATTAGAGTCTTGACAACATTACCATTCAGTAAACCCTATGACATATAGAGTAGACAACATTATCTTCAGGGCAACCTATGACATATAGAGTAGCCATATCTAGGCACCTATGACATTATAGAGTCTAGACAAATTTCTTCAGGGCACACCCTATGACATTATAGAGTCCTAGACAACATTATTCTTTGCAGGCACAACCCTATGACATATAGAGTCTAGACAACATAGTCTTCAGGGCACACCCTTATCACATATAGAGCTAGGACAACATTACCCACATGACATTAGAGGACTAGACAACATTACCCTATGACATATATAGTCTAGACAACATTTCTTTCAGGTAGTTTTTAACAACCTAACACATTGGTAAATCTAAAGCGCAGGCAGTAGCGCTATAGGTTCATTGGTGTGTCAGAAATATTTCTGCTATTTTCACTATCAACATTATCGGCGCTTACTTTGTTGGCGTTGGCGCGAAAGGGCTTGGTTTTGATGAATAAACAAGTTGTTGGTGTCTGAGGCTTGGCCCCTCACTGAAATGCAATGGTTCATTGGATCAGTGTTAAAACTTTACACATCCACTGCTGCCATCTAGTGACCAAAATCTAAATTGCGCCTGTGGTGCTGGAATAATACATTATTGGCCTTTCTCTTATTATTCAGAGGATGGTTACAAAAAAAATACAAAAAAACTGTTGTTTTTTTTCTTTGTAATACTCTTTTACCAGATCTAATGTGTTATATTTTCCTACATTCATTTCACATTTCACAAAAACTTCAAAGTGTTTCCTTTCAAAATGGTACTAAGAATATGTATATCCTTGCTTCAAGTCCTCAGCTACAGGAAGTTAGATTTGAGTATGTTGATTTCTAGGCAAAAAAAAAAATTTATCGACACGGATCCTTAAGAGGTATATTACCCGAGCCAAAAATAGTTATCCTAGAGTCTAGACAGCGCCTTACTTCACGTCCTGCTGCAGGGCCCGTCAGTAGCTCTCGTTACCTCTCCGGTCTGCGCGAAACACTCATCTTTCTCTCTCGCCTTCTCAGACCGTACTGGAGGAATCGGGCATTCTTATTGCTCGCTCCAGCTCGCGACGACATGTTCTGCAGCTGGCAGGCGTCCTCGTTCAATAGAACGTTCTTCATCTCGTCCTACTCCGCTCTCATCTCTCTGTACTCAGTTCTATGGGACGAATGAGAGAGAGAAGAAACGAAGGTGACACCACAATTGAGGCATAATAGACATTAAGATGCAAAGCAATAAGGCGTCATGCCATAGGGGCACAGGGGCATAGGGGCCAGGGGCACAGGGCCAGGGGTACAGGGGTACAGGGGCACAGGGGCACAGGGTAACAGGGGCACAGGGGCACAGGGTAAGGGGCACGAGGCACAGGGCGATAAGGGGCCACAGGGCACAGGGGCACAGGGCACAGGGTAGGGGCAAGGGCACAGGGGCACAGGGGTACAGGGGCACAGGGCACAGGGGCACAGGGGCACAGGGCACAGGGGTACAGGGGCACAGGGGACACAGGGCACAGGGGCACAGGGGCACAGGGGCACAGGGCACAGGGGCACAGGGGCACAGGGGCACGTGCCCTCAGATTTTTTTTTAGTTGTTTTAAGTATTTTTTTTAATTATACATATTTTTTGTCCGTTATTTCTCTGTAACACTACTAGCAACTTTTAGGAAGGAATTTTATGAAGTTGTTTTTAGCTACCCAGATAGGTTGCCAATCTCCCAACCTCATAACTAGCTACCAAGGAGCCATTTTCAGGCTATACAGTTAGAGTAGCTAGCTTGTCTAACTATCTTAGAGTAGCTAGCTTGTCTAACTATCTTAGCTGGCATGCCTGCTGGCAAGGTTGGTCGACTTTAGAAAATCAGGCAATAACTAAATGTACTGAATAAGACTCATATTCCTTTCAATCTTTCTACCAAGATTTGAGCAGAGATGCAGAAAATCATATTTAGTTTTTGAAAAAAGAACACCAGTTAGGAGGATACAGACATCTCAAAATGCTTAGATATGCAGAAAAATACATATTTTGGACATGTAATTAAGCATAATGATTATGGCTCTAGACTGCCGCAAAAAAGCTGTTTCAGGTTTTGGAAAAATGCCAAATTCTCCAATTTATGGACAGGGCATAGCCCTCTCCGGAACCCCCCCCCCCACCCCCCCCCCCCCCCAGTCATCCTCATGTACTTTCTGACCCTCAGATTTTGGGGGCATGACGCCCCTGGGCAACAGCNAAAGAGAGAGATAGCTGGAATGTCTGCCTATCTTAGCTGGAATGTCTGTCTATCTTAGCTGGAATGCCTGTCTATACTTAGCTGGAATGTCCTGTCTATCTTAGCCTGGAATGTCTGTCTATCTTAGCTGGAATGTCTGTCTATCTTAGCTGGAATGTCTGTCTATCTTAGCTGGAATGCTGTCTATCTTAGCTGGATGCCTGTCTATCTTAGCTGGAATGCTGTTATCTTAGCTGAATGTCTGTCTATCTTAGCTGGAATGTCTGTCCTATCTTAGCTGGAATGACCTGTCTGATCTTAGCTGGAATGTCTGTCTATCTTTAGCTGGAATGTCTGTCTATCTTAGCTGGAATGCCTGTCTATCTTAGCTGGAATGTCTGTCTATCTTAGCTGGAATGTCCTGTCTATCTTAGCTGGAATGTCTGTCTATCTTAGCTGGAATGCTGTCTGTATCTCATCTTAGCTGGAATGTCAGTCTATCTTTAGCTGGAATGTCTTGTCTGTCTTCAGCTGGAAACGCCTGTCTGTCTTAGCTGGAATGTCTGTCTATCTTAGCTGGAATGTCTGTCTATCTTAGCTGAAATCGCCTGTCTCTTAGCTTGGAATGTCTGTCTATCTTAGCTGGAATGTCTGTCTATCTTAGCTGGAATGTCTGCTGCCAAGGATGGTAGACTTTAGAAAATCAATAACAGAAATGCACTGAATCAGATTCACATTCCTTTCTATCTTTTACCCAGATTCCAGCAGAGATTAAAATATTTTGTTTCTTTGTAAAAAAATAACCTCCAGTCAGGAGGAAACTAACAGCTGAAGGGGTGGGCTTAGATTTGCAGAAAAATATACTTTTATTTTTTGGACATAGAATTAAGAATAATGAATATGGCTCTAAATTGCAGGAAAAAGCTGTTTCGGGTGTTCGAATAATTGTAAAATCTCAAATTTTTGGACGGAGGGCTTTGACCCCCCCCCCAGACGTACTCTGTTCCCTCTCAGATTATTGGGGTGCATAACTTCCCTGATAACATCTATTAACTCCCCTCAGTCAGCCCTGCACACAGCAATAACACACACACACGGCTTGGGGTGCAGTGGCCAACCACAGGGTAACCCAGAGCAGTCATCTCATTAAGCACAGTGAGCACAGAGAGAGACACACACAGCCAGTTAGCCTCTAGCTAATATCACAGTGTACATAAGCCAGTTAGCCTCTAACTAATAGCAACGTATCATACAGCCAGTTAGCCTCTAGCTAATATATGTTGTGTGTGTGTGTGCGTGTGTGTGTGTGTGTGTGTGTGTGTGTGTGGTGTGTGTGTTGTGTGTGTGTGTGTGTGTGTGTGTGTGTGTGTGTGTGTGTGTGTGTGTGTGTGTGTGTGTGTGTGTGTGTCTCTAAGTTGATGTGTTGTTTACGTACTGTATGTCTCTACATGTTAATGTGTGTCTGTACATGTTCTCTGTCTCTCAATTCAAGGGGCTTTATTGCCATGGGAAACATATGTTAACATTGCAAGTGAAGTAGAGAATAAACAATAGTGAAATAAACAATAAAAATTAACAGTAAACACTAAACTCACAGAAGTTTCAAAAGAATAACGAATATATAAAGACTTTCTCTCGCTTTTCTACTCTCTCTTCTCTCTCCTCTCTCTCTCTCTCTCTCTCTCTCTCTCTCTCCTCTCTCTCTCTCTCTCTCTCTCTCTCTCTCTCTCTCTCTCTCTCTCTCTTCTCTCTCTCTCTCTCTCTCTCTCTCTTCTCTCTCTCTCTCTCTCTCTCTCTCTCTCTCTCTTCTCTCTCTCTCTCTCTCTCTCTCTCTCTCTCTCTCTCTCTCTCTTCCCTCCTCT